>NW_027118535.1:124605-165511 GCF_036417845.1 Apteryx mantelli
GGGGGGCCCGGACGCCTGGGCCCCCCGGCGGCGGCGGCAGCGGTGACGATGGGACGAGCCCTGGGGCTGCTGGCGCTGGGCGCCTGCTGACAACCGGTGCGCCCGGACGCCTGGGCCCCTCGGGGGGGGGGGGGGAGGGGGCTCGGACGCCTGGGCCCCTCGGGGGGGGGGGGGGAGCCCGGACGCCTGGGCCCCTCGGGGGGGGGGGAGGGGGCTCGGACGCCTGGGCCCCTGGGGGGGGGGGTCCCCGGACGCCTGGGTCCTGACGCCCCCCCCCCCGCCCCCCCCCAGGCTGGGCCCTGCAATCGCCCCCCCGGCGACTTCGTTTGCGCTAACGAGACGGAGGCGACGGGAGACGAAGGAGGCGGCAGCAGCGGCGGCGGCGGCAGCTCCGGGCACCCGGCCCGGCTCGGTGGGGAGCGCCCGGACGCCTGGGCCCCTCGGTGGGGGGGGAGGGGGGTGGGAGCGCCCGGACGCCTGGGCCCCTCGGTGGGGGGGGGGGGGGGGGGGGGGAGCACCCGGACGCCTGGGCCCCTCGGTGGGGGTGGGGGGGGGTGGGGAGCGCCCGGACGCCTGGGCCCTTTTTGGGGGGCACCCGGACGCCTGGGCCCCTCGGTGGGGGGGGGGGGGGAGGGAGGAGCAGACCCGGACGCCTGGGCCCTTTTTGGGGGGCACCCGGACGCCTGGGCCCCCTGGGGAGCGGGGTGGGGGCAGGGAGCGCCCGGACGCCTGGGCCCCTTTTGGGGGGGGGGGTTAATGGCAGCCAACGTCCCTCTGCTCCGCAGGTTCCCCCGGGGCCGCTGCCCCCCGGCTGCCCCCCAACCGCGTCCTCGGCGGCGTCGGAGGCGGCTCCGCGGAGGGGACGCGGGGACCCGGTGCCACCACCACGGTTGGGGACACGGGGACCCCCGTCACATGGTCTATGGAGGGGACACGGACGTGGTGACCAACGATGGAGGCGTCTTCGTGGAGGGGACGCGGGGACCCGGTGCCACCACCACGGTTGGGGACGCGGGGTCCCACGTCGCCACAGTCTACGGAGGGGACGCAACCGCGGCGGGATGTGTCACCGCGTCCCGGGGAGGGGACGGGGACGCGGACATGGTGGCCCGCGACAGCGTTGGCGCCGTGGAGGGGACGGAGGGACCCGGCGTCACCACGGTCCTCGCCGCCACCACGGCGTCCCCCGTCGCCGCGTCCCGGGGAGGGGACATGGACACAGTGGCCGATGACGGAGGTGTCCTCACGGAGGGGACGCGGGGACCCGGTTGCCACCACCACAGCTGGGGACACGGGGACCCCCATCACCACGGTCCACGCCATGGACATGGTGGGACGTGTCACCGCGTCCCGGGGACGTGACACGAACGCGGTGGCCAATGATGGAGGCGTCTTCACGGAGGGACCTGGTGCCACCACCATGGTTGGGGACACGGGGACCCCCGTCACCACGGTCTATGGAGGGGACGTGGACGTGGTGGCCACGATGGAGGCGTCTTCGCGGAGGGGACGCGGGGACCCGGTGCCACCACGGTGCCAGGGGACATGGGGACCATCACCACGGTCCATGGTATGGACATGGTGGGACGTGTCACCGCATCCCGGGGACGTGACATGAACGCGGTGGCCAACGATGGAGGCACCTTCATGGAGGGGACGCGGGGACCCACCACGGTGCCAGGGGACACGGGGACCCCTGTCACCACGGTCTACGCCATGGACAGGGTGTGGGACGTGTCACTGCGTCCCGGGGTGGTGACATGGACGCGGTGGCCAATGTTGGAGGCATCTTCGCAGAGGGGACGGAGGGACCCGGTGCCACCACCATGGTTGGGGACACAGGGACCCCCGTCACCATGGTCTATAGAGGGGACATGGACGTGGTGGCCAACGATGGAGGTGTCCTCACGGAGGGGACGCGGGGACCCGGTGCCACCACGGTGGCTGGGGACACGGGGACCCCCCTCGCCACAGCCCGTGCCGTGGACGTGGTGGGACGCGTCACCGCGTCCGGGGACGTGACACGAACGCGGTGGCCAACGATGGAGGCGCCTTCATGGAGGGGACAGAAGAACCCGGTGCCACCACCGCGGTGCCAGGGGACACGGGGACCGTCACCACGGTCCACGCCAGGCACACGGCGGGACACGTCACCGCATACCAAGGACGTGACACGAACGCGGTGGCCAACGATGGAGGCGTCTTCACGACGGGGGGACCCGGTGCCACCACGGTCAACGGGGGGGACGCGACCACGGCGGTGGCAGCGGCAGGACGTGTCCCCGGGTGCCGGGGGGTCGGGGACGCGCCGGGGGTCACCGCCGGCCGCTTCCCGGTGACGCTGCCCCGGCGGCCCCCGACCGCCCCCCCCCCCCGCCGCCGGGGCCTTCGGCCTCCGCCCGCCGCCCTCCCTCCTCCTCCTCCTCCTCCTCGGCCCCCTCCTGGCCGCCCTCCTCCACTGACCTCCCCCCACCGAGGGGCCCAGGCGTCCGGGAGGGGCCCAGGCGTCCGGGAGGGACCCAGGCGTCCGGGAGGGACCCAGGCGTCCGGGAAGGGCCCAGGTGTCCGGGAGGGGCCCAGGTGTCCGAGGGGCCCAGGTGTCGGGAAGGGCCCAGGCGTCCGGGAAGGGCCCAGGCGTCCGAGGGACCCAGGCGTCCGGGTTCCCCCTCCCCCCCCATATTTATTGCCGCCTCGCTGCTTCCCAGGTGCTAAACGTGTCCTCCGCGTGCTCTTAGCATGTTCTTAGCGTGTTCTTAGCGTGTCCGAGCCGCGTCGCCCCCCTCCCCCCCCCGCCGGGGCCCAATAAAACCCTGCGAAGGGACCCGCTGCCTCCGCCTCGTCTGTGGGGGGCTGGGGGGGGGGTCCCTCCGCTCCCCTCCCCCCCCGGGGGGCCCAGGCGTCCGGGCCCCTCCCCTCCCCCCCTCCCCATTTTGTAATTTCCTTCTGGGAAAAACAGATTTCCCCATCGGGGGAAAAGGGAACCAGGGGCCCAGGCGTCCGGGGGCTCCTGCCCTCGAGGGGCCCAGGCGTCCGGGGGCTCCATCCCTCAAGGGGCCCAGGCGTCCGGGGGCTCCTGCCCATGAGGGGCCCAGGTGTCCGGGGGCTCCATCCCTCGAGGGGCCCAGGCGTCCGGGGCTCCATCCCTCGAGGGGCCCAGGAGTCCGGGGGCTCCTGCCCATGAGGGGCCCAGGTGTCCGGGGCTCCATCCCTCGAGGGGGCCCAGGCGTCCGGGGCTCCATCCCTCGAGGGGCCCAGGCGTCCGGGGGCTCCATCCCTTGAGGGGCCCAGGCGTCCGGGGGCTCCATCCCTCGAGGGGCCCAGGCATCCGGGGCTCCATCCCTCGAGGGGCCCAGGCGTCCGGGAGCTCCATCCCTCGAGGGGCCCAGGCGTCCGGGGCTCCATCCCTCGAGGGCCCAGGCGTCCGGGGGCTCCATCCCTCGAGGGGCCCAGGCGTCCGGGGCTCCATCCCTCGAGGGGCCCAGGCGTCCGGGGCTCCATCCCCCAAGGGGCCCAGGCGTCCGGGGGCTCCATCCCTCGAGGGGCCCAGGCGTCCGGGGGCTCCATCCCCCAAGGGGCCCAGGCGTCCGGGGGCTCCATCCCTCGAGGGGCCCAGGTGTCCGGGGCTCCATCCCTCGAGGGGCCCAGGCGTCCGGGGCTCCATCCCTCAAGGGGCCCAGGCGTCCGGGGGATCCCCCACCCCTCCAGGGGGCCCAGGCGTCCGGGGGCTCCAACCCTCAAGGGCCCAGGTGTCCGGGGGCTCCATCCCTCGAGGGGCCCAGGCGTCCGGGGGCTCCATCCCTCGAGGGGCCCAGGTGTCCGGGGGCTCCAACCCTCGAGGGGCCCAGGCGTCCGGGGCTCCATCCCTCAAGGGGCCCAGGCGTCCGGGGGCTCCATCCCTCGAGGGGCCCCAGGTGTCCGGGGGCTCCAACCCTCGAGGGGCCCAGGCGTCCGGGGCTCCATCCCTCGAGGGGGCCCAGGCGTCCGGGGGCTCCATCCCTCGAGGGGCCCAGGCGTCGGGGGCTCCTGCCCTCGAGGGGCCCAGGCGTCCGGGCTGCATCCCTCGAGGGGCCCAGGCGTCCGGGGGCTCCATCCCTCGAGGGGGCCCAGGCGTCCGGGGATCCCCCCCCCCGAGGGGCCCAGGCGTCCGGCTGCCCCTCCCCCCACCCCCAACCCCCCCGGGGGGGGGGCCCAGGCATCCGGGGCAGGGAGGGGGGGGCCCGGTGCCAGGACGCCTGGGCCCCGTCCGCCCCGTCGGGGGGGGGGGGGGGGGGCTGGGCGGTCTCCCGGACGCCTGGGCCCGTTTCCGGCCGGGGCCGCTATAAGGCAGCAGCGGTGGCAGCGCCCGGGGCGGCGGCGGCTTCGAGGGCGCCATGGGGCCGGCGTGGGGCTGGGCGCTGCTGGCGGCGCTGCTGGGGCCAGGTACCGGGGGGCAGGGGGGCGGGGGGGGGCGCCCGGACGCCTGGGCCCCCTGGGGGGGGGGGGAGCTGGGCAGGGGCCACTCGGACACCTGGGTCCCCTGGGGGGGGGGGAGCGGGAGCTGGGCTGGGGGGCGCCCGGACGCCTGGGCCCCTCGGACACCTGGGCCCCCTGGGAGTCAAAGGGCAGGACAGGGACACCCGGACGCCTGGGCCCCCTCGGGGTCAACGGATGCTCGCGATTGGAGCAAGTTTCCCCTGACGCCTGGGCCCTTCCTGGACCCCGGAGTTCCCCCAGACCCTGGATCCCCCTGGACACCTTGGGTCCCTCGGACACCTGGGCCCTTCCCAGACCCTTGGGTCCCCCCGGACGCCTGGGCCCTTCCCAGACGCCTCCCCCCCCCCCAAAGGGAAGTGCGCTGTCTGGGGGGGGGAGGGAAGTCTCGGACGCCTGGGCCCCTGCGGTGGGGGCAGGGGGCTGAGTCAGGACAGGATGTGGCCGGGGGGGGGCAGTGAATCACGGCCCGCAGGTGGGGGGGGGGAGGGGGGGGCGCTTCCTCCCCGTGAGTCACCCCGGACGCCTGGGCCCCTCGGTGGCAGTGGGGGGGGGAGAGCGGGAGCCCCCGGACGCCTGGGCCCCCCCCCCGGGGAGGCACCAAGTGGAGCAGGGTCCCCCCGGACGCCTGGGCCCCTCTCGGACACCTGGGTCCCTCCTCCCCCAGGACGCCTGCTGCGCCCCCCGCCCCCCCATCCCCCAGGATTCCTGGGTCCCTCCCGGACGCCTGGGCCCCCTCGGACTCCTGGGCCCCTTCCCCTCGGACTCCTGGGCCCCTTCCCCCCGGGACACCTGGGCCCCTCCCCCGGGACTCCTGGGCCCCTCCCCCTTTGCACCCCCCACCCCCCCCACCGCCGCCGGACGCCTGGGTCCCTCCTTCCCCAGGACTCCTGGGCCCCTCTTGGATGCCTGGGTCCCTCCCGGACACCTGGGCCCCTCCCCCGGGACACCTGGGCCCCTTCCCCTCGGACTCCTGGGCCCTCCCCCTTTGCACCCCCCACCCCCCCCCGCCGCCGCCGCCGGACGCCTGGGCCCCCCGCAGGGAGCTGCCTGCGCTGCCTGCAGTGCGCGGACGAGGCCTGCGCGCCGGTGACCTGCGCGGCGCACGAGAGCCGCTGCCGCGCCACGGTGCTGACCACGGTGGACGGTGAGCGCGCGCGCGGGGCGGGGCTGGGGGCGGGGCCAAGGGGTCAGGGGGCGGGGTCACACACACAGACCCCTCCCACCACCACCCCGGTGACCCGCCCCCCCCCCCCCCCGCCGCCATGTCGCAGCGCCGCCGCGGGCGCCGCAGGAGCTGCGGCGGGAGGAGCGCGGCTGCGCCCCGGCCCTCGGCGGCGGCGGCGGCGATAACGTCACGGGCGGCGGCGGCGACGATGACGTCACCGCTTCCGTCACCTTCCTCTCGCGGGGGCAGCTGGTGACGCTGCAGGAGCTGCTCTGCCGCGGCGACATGTGCAACGCCGGCCCCGCCCCCCGTGAGTGACCCCCCCCCCCCCGACGCCTGGGCCCCTTCCCCGGACACCTGGGCCCCTTCCCCGGACGCCTGGGCCCCCCTGGGGGGGCTGTGGAGGGGGTGGGGACACCTGGGTCCCTCGGACGCCTGGGCCCCTTGGCGGGGGGGGGGAGATTCTTGGATGCCTGGGCCCCTTCCCCGGACACCTGGGCCCCTTTTGGGGGGGGGGGGAGATGCCCGACGCCTGGGCCCACTCCCTCGGGATGCCTGGACCCCCCCCAGGGGGGCTGTGGAGGGGGGGGGGACACCTGGGTCCCTCGGACGCCTGGGCCCCTTCCCCGGACGCCTGGGCCCCCCTGCTCACCTGGACGCCTGAGTTTCCCGGACACCTGGGCCCCCTGGGGGCAGTAGGAGAGTGCAGAGGATAGGGGGGACGCCTGGGCCCTTCCCGGACACCTGGGCCCCTCCCGGACACCTGGGCCCTTCCCGGACACCTGGGCCCCCTCCCGGACGCCTGGGCCCCTTCCCGGACTCCTGGGCCCCTCCCGGACTCCTGGGCCCCTCCCGGACACCTGGGCCCCCTCCCGGACGCCTGGGTCCCTCCCGGACACCTGGGCCCCCTCCCGGACGCCTGGGCCCCTTCCCGGACGCCTGGGCCCCTCCCGGACGCCTGGGCCCCTCCCGGACGCCTGGGCCCCCCGCGCAGGCCCCCGCGCTCACCCCGACGCCGCCCTCGAGTGCTTCACCTGCTCCGAAGCCGACGGCTCCTGCTCGGCCCCGGCGCTGCGGCGCCTGCGCTGCCCCGACCCGCGCGACCGGTGCCTGGAGCTGACGGCGCGGCTGGGCCCCGGTGAGCCGGACGCCTGGGCCCCTCGGGGGGGGGGACACCTGGGCCCCCGGGAGCAGGACGCCTGGGCCCCTCGGGGGGGGGGGGACGCCTGGGCCCCTTTGGGGGGGGGGGGACGCCTGGGCCCCCGGGAGCAGGACGCCTGGGCCCCTTTGGGGGGGGGGGGGACGGGAACGCCTGGGCCCCTCAGGAATGGGGGACACCCGGACACCTGGGCCTCATGGGGATGCGGTGGGGGGGGGGGGTCACAGGGCTCCTGGACGCCTGGGCCCCCGGTGAGCCGGACGCCTGGGCCCCTGGGGTGGGGGGGGACAGGACGCCTGGGCCCCCTCCCTGGACTGTGGGGGGAGGTGTCTGACCCGGACGCCTGGGCCCCTGGGGGGGGAGGTGTCGCCTGGACGCCTGGGCCCCCCCCCTCCGCGGCTCACCCGGACGCCTGGGCCCGCAGCAGGGGGGGGCCCTCGACGGGGGGCTGCTGGGGGGGGGGGAAGGTGTCTGACCCGGACGCCTGGGCCCCTCTCCGCGGCTCACCCGGACGCCTGGGCCCGCAGCGGGGGGGGCCCTCGACGGGGGGCTGCGGGGGGGGGGGAGGTGTCTGACCCGGACGCCTGGGCCCTTCCCGCGGCTCACCCGGGACGCCTGGGCCCGCAGCGGGGGGGGCCCTCGACGGGGGGCTGCCGGGGGGGGGAGGTGTCTGACCCGGACGCCTGGGCCCCCCCTCTCCGCGGCTCACCCGGACGCCTGGGCCTGCAGCGGGGGGGCCCTCGACGGGGGCTGCGGGGGGGGGGAGGTGTCTGACCCGGACGCCTGGGCCCCCCCCCCCCCCGTGGCTCACCCGGACGCCTGGGCCCGCAGCGGGGGGGGCCCTCGACGGGGGGCTGCGGGGCTGCGGACGCCTGGGCCCCTGCCGGGGGCTGCTGGGCTGGAGACGGGGCAGAGCCTGCGCCTGGCCCGGTGCTGCAACGGCTCCCGCTGCAACGGGCAGCCCGGTACGGGGCACTGGGGGGCACTGGGAGGCACTGGGGGACTGGGAGCACTGGGATGGGGCGCTGGGGGGGCTGGGGGGCACTGGAGGGATTGGGAGGGACTGGGAGGGACTGGGGGGACTGGGAGGGACTGGGAGGGACTGCGGGGGGACTGGGCAAACTGGGAGGGACTGGAGGTATTGGGGAGACCGGGATGGGGGGGAACTGGGAGGGACTGGGCAAACTGGGAGGCACTGGGGGGACTGGGAGGGACTGGAGGCGTTGGGGAGACTGGGATGGGGGGAACTGGGGGGACTGGGCAAACTGGGAGGGACTGGGTCGGAGTGGGGGAAACTGGAAGGGACTGGGGGGGGAACTGGGATGGGGGAACTGGGGGGATGGGGGACTGGGCAAACTGGGGGGGACTGGGAGGCACTGGGAGGAACTGGGGGGCACTGAGCAGGCTGGGAGCACTGGGAGGACTGGGATGGGGAGCTGGGGGACTGGGAGGGACTGGGAGGGACTGGGATGGGGAACTGGGGGAACTGGGAGGGACTGGAATGGGGGACTGGGCCATACTGGGAGGGACTGGGAGCACTGGGGGGGCTGGGATGGGGGGAAAGTGGGAGAGACTGGGCAAACTGGGAGGGACTGGGAGGGACTGGGACGGGGGGGACGGCTGGGCACTGGTGCATACTGGTGCGCACTGGTGCTGAGCCGAGCTGGGGGGGGGGCAGAGGGTCCCGGGACCCCCAACGGCGCCCGGTGCCTGGCGTGCGAAGGCCCCGAGCCCCACGGCTGCCGCCCGCGACCCCTCGCCTGCCGCGGGGCCCTGACCCACTGCGCCCTCGCCCGGGGCCCCCTGGGTACGCGCGGGGGGCTATGGGGGCGCTATGGGGCTGGGGGGGCGCTATGGGGCTGGGGGGGCACTATGGGGCTGGGGGGGCGCTATAGGGCAGGGGGGTGCTATGGGGCAGGGGAGCAGCTATGGGGTGGGGGAGAGGTTATGGGGCTAGGGGATTCCCTATGGGGCTGGGAGCAGGCTATGGGGCAAGGGAGTCTCTATGGGCTGGGGGGCCCTATGGGGCTGGGGGGGTGCTATGGGGCAAGGGAGTCTCTATGGGGCTGGGGGTCCCTATGGAGCACCCTATGGTGCAGAGGAACCCATGGGGGGGCTCAGGGTCCCTGTGGGGCTGGGAGGGATCCGTGGGGCTGGGGAGGATCCATGGGGCTGGGAAGGATCCATGGGGCTGGGGAGGGATCTATGGGGCTGGGAGGGATCTATGGGGCTGGGAAGGATCCGTGAGTCTGGGAGGGATCTGTGGGTCTGGGAGGGATCCAAGGGGCCGGGAGGGATCCATGGGGCTGGGGAGGGATCCAAGGGGCTGGGAAGGGATCCATGGGGCTGGGAAGGATCTGTGGGGCAGCCGTGGGGCAGCCGTGGGTCTCACCCTCTCTCTGCCCCCCAGGCCCCTCGGGGGAGACGTGGGCGCTGCGGGGCTGCGCGACGGCGGCCTGGTGCGAGGCCGGGACCCCGCTGGGGCTGGGGGGGCTCCTGGGCCCCCCCCGCTGCTGCCGGGGGCCCCTGTGCAACCGCCTCGCCGGGGACCCCCCGGACGCCGGGGCCCCAACGGACGCCGCCGCCGCCCCCCCCCGGCCCCGGCCCTCGGCCTCGCCCTCCTCCTCCTCCTCCTCCTCCTCCTCCTGGGGGCCGGCGATGCCTGCGCCTAGGACGCCTGGGCCCCCCCGGACGCCTGGGCCCCCCCCGGACGCCTGGGCCCCCCCCGGACGCCTGGGCCCTTCCCGGACACCTGGGCCCCTCCCGGACGCCTGGGTCCCTTCCCGGACGCCTGGGTCCCTTCCCGGACGCCTGGGCCCTCCCGGACGCCTGGGCCCTTCCCGGACGCCTGGGTCCCTTCCCGGACGCCTGGGTCCCCCCCGGACGCCTGGGCCCCTTCCCGGACGCCTGGGTCCCTTCCCGGACGCCTGGGCCCTCCCGGACGCCTGGGCCCTTCCCGGACGCCTGGGCCCCCCCCGGACACCTGGGTCCCTCCCGGACGCCTGGGCCCCTCCCGGACACCTGGGTCCCCCCCGGACGCCTGGGCCCCCCCGGACACCTGGGTCCCTCCCGGACGCCTGGGCCCCTCCCGGACGCCTGGGCCCTTCCCGGACGCCTGGGTCCCTTCCCGGACGCCTGGGTCCCCCCCGGACGCCTGGGCCCCTTCCCGGACGCCTGGGTCCCTTCCCGGACGCCTGGGCCCTCCCGGACGCCTGGGCCCTTCCCGGACGCCTGGGCCCCCCCGGACACCTGGGCCCCTCCCGGACACCTGGGTCCCTCCCGGACACCTGGGTCCCCCCCGGACGCCTGGGCCCCCCCCGGACACCTGGGTCCCTCCCGGACGCCTGGGCCCCTCCCGGACACCTGGGTCCCCCCCGGACGCCTGGGCCCCCCCCGGACACCTGGGTCCCTCCCGGACGCCTGGGCCCCCCCCGGACGCCTGGGCCCCTCCCGGACGCCTGGGCCCCCCCCCCCAAACACCCTCTCAGCGATGGGGCTGGTCCCCTCCCCTCTCCCCCCCCCCCCAAATTTGTGCCTTATTTATGGTTAATTAAAAGCCGTTAATTTATTACCCTGCTGCCTGGTGTGTGTGTTTGGGGGGGGGGGGAAGCCCGGACGCCTGGGCCCTTGCGGGGGGGGGGGGAATTGGGACCCCCCCCTGGGTTGTGTCAGAGCCGGTTGGGAAAGAAGGAAATGGGGAAACCGGGGGGCCCAGGCGTCGGGCCCTGCCCCCCCCCCGGCCCCATTGCGACACCCCCAAAGTGGAACCGGGGCCTGGCGCAACATCCCCCCCCCCCCGAAACCCGGACGCCTGGGCCCCTTGGGGGGGGGATGGGGGGTTACCCGGACGCCTGGGCCCCTTGGGGGGGGGATGGGGGGGGCACCCGGACGCTGGGCCCCTTCCGCAGCCATGGTCCCCCCCCCCCCCAAAGCGCCTTGGAAGGGGCCCAGGCGTCGGGCTGCCCCTGCACCCAGCCCTGCCCCGGGGGCCCAGGCGTCCGGGCGCTGCCGTGGGGTGACTCACTTGTGGGGGGGGGTGACTCAGTTGCTCCCCACCTTCCCGGGGCGCCGTGGGGCAGGGCCGGGTTGGGCCGTGGGGCAGGGCTGGGGGGGTGCTATGGGGCTGGGGGGGGTCCTTGGGGGGTGCTATGGGGCGGGGGGGGCGGCCATGGGCAGCCGCGAGCTGGGGACGGCGCAGTGGCCGTGGGGCAGCCATGTCGTGCTGCCGTGGGGCAGAGGTGCCCTGGTGCTGTAGGGCAGGGAGGCCGTGGGGCAGGTGCCGTGGGGCAGGACTCGTGCCGTGGGTTGGGCGGGGGGGGAGGTGCCATCGCCATGGGGCGGCCGTGGGTTGGGCCCTGCTGTGGGTCGGGCCGTGGGTCGGGCCCCGCTGTGGGTCGGGTGTCGCCGTGGGTCGGGCCCTGCTGTGGGTCGGGCCATGGGTCGGGCTGTGGGCTGTGCCGTGGGTCGGGCCCTGCCATGGGTCGGGCCGTGGGTCGGGCGTTGCCGTGGGTCGGGCCGTGGGTCGGGCTATGGGTCGGGCCGTGGGTCGGCCGTGGGTCGGGGCGCCGCCGTGGGTCGGGCCGGGCCCCTCCCCGCCCCGCTCGCATATAGGGCAGCAGCGGCTCCGGCTCGGGCTCGGGCTCCGGCCATGGGCACCTGCGTGTGGGGCCCGGCCCCACGGCTGCTGCTCGCCGCCGCCCTCCTGCTGCCCCGGTACCGACCCACGGCGCCGTGGGGCTGGGGGGGGGAGGAGGGGGGGAAACGCCGCTATGGGGCTGGAGCCGGGAAGGGGGGGGGGGCTGGGAGCCGCCATGGGGCTGCTGTGGGGCAGGACGTTGGGGGGGGGGTCAAGGCTGCTGTGGGGCTGGAGCTGTGGGGCTGCTGTGGGGCTGGGGGGTTGCTGTGGGGCAGGATGTATGTGGGGGGGGGGGGGGTGCCAGGAGCGCCGTGGGGCTGGAGCTGTGGGTCGGGGGAAATGTCATGGCTGCTGTGGGGCTGGTTGGGGGGGGGGGGGCTCATGGCTGCTGTGGGGCTGCTGTGGGGCAGGACGTGTGTGTGTGGGGGGGGGGGGGGGTCAGGGCTGCCGTGGGGCTGGAGCCGTGGGGCTGCCGTGGGGCAGGCAGGGTGTGGGTCTGGGCTGGGGGGGGGCTCACGGCCGCCGTGGGGCAGCCGGGTGGGGGGGGGTCACAGCTGCCGTGGGGCAGGTGTGGGGGGTTGTCATGGCCGCCGTGGGGCAGGGGGGGAGCTGTGGGGCGGGGGGGGAGCTGTGGGGCAGGCGGGGGGGGGGGGGGTGTCATGGCCGCCGTGGGGCAGGCGGAGGGGAGCCATGGGGCAGGCAGGGGGGTGTCATGGCCGCCGTGGGGCGGGGGGGAGCTGTGGGGCAGGCAGGGGGGTGTCATGGCCGCCGTGGAGCCGGGCTGCTGTGGGGCAGGCGGGGGGTGTCATGGCCGCTGTGGGGCGGGGGGGAGCTGTGGGGCAGGGGGGAGCTGTGGGGCAGGTGGGGGTGTCATGGCCGCCGTGGGGCAGGGGGGGAGCTGTGGGGCGGGGGGGGAGCTGTGGGGCAGGTGGGGGGTGTCATGGCCGCCGTGGGGCCGGGCCGCCGTGGGGCAGGCCGGGACAGGCCCGAGGACGCGGCCCCGGGGGCAGGAGCGCCCGCGTGCCGGGGCGGCCGTGACGCCCCACACGTGTGGGGCCGGGCCAGGGGGGGCCACACGCGTGACGCTGCCGGGTGCCGCCTCCCCCCCCAGCCCCGAGCGGCGCCGGGACCCACACGTGTGGGCAGCGCGGTGGCGTGTTCCCCCCCCCCCAGCGGGTCATTGGCGTGGTCCTGCCCCACACGCGTGTTGTTGGCGCGTCCCTGCCCCACACGTGTGTCCCTGCCCCACATGCATGTTCCTGCCCCACATGCGTGTCCCTGGCGTCTCCCTGCCCCACGTGTGTGTTCCTGCCCCACAGGCATGTTCCTGCCCCCCACACGTGTCCCTGCCCCACATGCGTGTCCCTGGTGTGTCCCTGCCCCACACGTGTCCCCCCCCCCAGGCGCCATGGGGCTGACGTGTCTCAGCTGCCCAGAGTGGGGCTGGGGGTGGCGTGTCCCTGCCCCACACACGTGTCCCTGCCCCACATGCGTGCTCCTGCCCCACACGCATGTTCCTGGCATGTCCCTGCCCCACATGCATGTCCCTGCCCCACACATGTCCCTGGCGTCTCCCTGCCCCACGTGTGTGTTCCTGCCCCACACGCATGTCCCTGCCCCACACGCATGTTCCTGCCCCACATGCGTGTCCCTGGCGTTTCCCTGCCCCATGTGTGTGTTCCTGCCCCACACGCGTGTTCCTGCCCCACACACAGGCGCCGTGGGGCTGATGTGCTTCAGCTGCCCAGAGTGGGGGTGGCGTGTCCCTGCCCCACATGCATGTTCCTGCCCCAAACGTGTTTCCTGCCCCCCACGTGTCCCTGGCATGTTCCTGCCCCACGTGTGTGTCCCCACCCCACGTGTCCCCCCCACAGGTGCTGTGGGGCTGACGTGCCTCAGCTGCGTGGAGCGGGGCTGGGGGGGGAGGCATGTCCCTGCCCCACATGCGTGTCCCTGCCCCACACGCATGTTGTTGGCGTGTCCCTGCCCCACACGTGTGTCCCTGGTGTGTTCCTGCCCCACACGCGTGTCCCTGCCCCACATGTGTTCCTGCCCCCCCACGTGTCCCTGGCATGTTCCTGCCCCACGTGTGTGTCCCCACCCCACGTGTCCCCCCCCACAGGTGCTGTGGGGCTGATGTGCCTCAGCTGCGTGGAGCAGGGCTGGGGGCAGCGTGTCCCTGCCCCACACGCGTGTCCCTGCCCCACACGCGTGTCCTGCCCCACACAGCGTGTCCCTGCCCCACAGGCGCCGTGGGGCTGACGTGCCTGAGCTGCGTGGAGGAGGGCGACGGCGGCTGCCGCCCCGAGGCCTCGCGCAACGTCACCTGCGACGCCGAGAGCAGCGTCTGCGCCGAGGCGCTGGGCGCCGTCACCTGGAGTGAGCGCCCGGACGCCGGGGCCCCTCGGACGCCGGGGCCCCCCGGGGGGGGGGGGGGGGGGCTGGGACCCCAGGGCGGCAGCGGGGCCCGGACGCCGGGGTCCTTTGGATGGCGGGTGGGGGGGCTGGGGGGGATTCCCGGACGCCTGGGCCCTTCCCGGACACCTGGGCCCCTCCCAGACGCCTGGGCCCTTCCCCGGACACCTGGGCCCCCCGGACGCCTGGGCCCTTCCCGGACGCCGGGGCCCCTGGGGTGGTGGTGAGGTCCTGGGGCTGATGATGGTGGGTCCCGGACACCTGGGTCCCCATTAGGTGGGTGCTGGAACTCCTGGGCCCCTGTGGGTGGGTCCCCCGGACGCCTGGGCCCCTTGGACAGTTGGGTGGTGGTGGAGATCCCCGGACGCCTGGGCCCCTTGGATGGAGGTGGGGGGATCCCTGGACGCCTGGGCCCCTCCCCCAGACGCCTGGGCCCCTTGGACGGTTGGGTGGTGGTGGGGCTCCCCGGACGCCTGGGCCCCTTGGATGGTTGGGTGGTGGTGGGGCTCCCCGGACGCCTGGGCCCCTTGGACAGTTGGGTGGTGGTGGGTCCCCCCGGACGCCTGGGCCCCTTGGATGGTTGGGTGGTGGTGGGTCCCCCCGGACGCCTGGGCCCCTTGGGCAGTTGGGTGGTGGTGGGTCCCCCGGACGCCTGGGCCCCCCCCCCCCCCTGCAGCCACCCGGACGCCTGGGCCCCGCGCTGACGCTGCGCGCAGGCCACGGGCGCTTCGCGGTGGGGGCGCGGGGCTGCGCCCGGGGGGCGGCCGGCACCAACGACCGAGCGCTCGAGCTCTTCGGCCTCGTCGTCTTCGCCCAGCGGCACCAGTGCGGCGACGACGGCTGCAACCGCCGCCTGCCCCTGGGCCGCGGCGCCCTGGCCCTGCCCCTGCCCGGTACCGGGGGGATCCGGGGGGATGCGGGGGGATCCGGAGGGATTTGGGGGGATTTTGGGGGCATTTTGGAGGGATTTGGGGGGATTTGGGGGGATTTGGGGCATTTTGGGGTGTTTTGGGGGCACTGGAGGGATTTGGGGGGGAATTTGGGGCCTTTGGGGGCACTGGGGGGATTCGGTGAGATTTGGGGGGGGATTTGGGAGCACTGGAGGGGTTTGGGGGCAATTTGGGGGGGATTCAGGGTGTTTTGGGGGCACTGGGGGGATTTGGGGGGAAATTGGGGTGTTTGGGGGGATTTTGGGTCTGTTGGGGGATTTGGGGGGAATTGGGGGGATTTTAGGGGGGATTCGAGGCATTTTGGTGGCACTGGGTGGATTTGGGGGGGGGATTTGGGGCCTGTTGGGGGATTTGGGGGGATTTGGGGTGATTCAAGGCATTTTGGGGGGCACTGGAGGGATTCAGGGCGATGCAGGGGGATTCGGGGGGATTTGGGTGCCTCTGAGGGGGGATTTGGGGGCTGTTAGGAGGTATTTGGGGGTAATTGGGGGTAATTTGGTGGCTGTTGGGGGCACTGATGGGATTTGGGGGGATTTAGGGGGAATCGGGGGGATTTGGGGGGGCATTTGGGGGCACTGGAGGGGATTCGGGGAAAATCTGGGGTGGATTTGGGGGCTGTTGGGGGGATTCGGGGTCAGTTGGGGGCCGCTGGGGGGGGCGGGGCCCCGCGGGCGCCCTGACCCCGCCCCCGTTGCCAGGTAACGAGAGCGCCCGGGTGCCCAATGGCGTCTCGTGCTACGGTTGCCCCGACGACGGGCCCTGCCCCGCCAGCAACGCCACCGTGGTGCAGTGCTACGACGACTTCACCGGCTGTTTCCACGGCAACGTCACCCTGACGCTGGGTGAGCCAATGGGAAGGGGGGGCGGGGCCCTGGTGGTCGCCATGGGGACTGGGGCCTGCCCATGTGACCCTGGAGGGGAGGGGGCAGTGGTTGCCATGGCAATGGGGGGGGAGACCACAGGGGGCGGGCCCTGAGGATGGGGGCGTGGCCATGGGGGGTTGCCATAGTGACTCCGTGAGTGGCCTAGTGGTGGCCCTATGAGACATATTGGTTGCCACGGCGATACCATCAGTGGCTATTGGGGAGCGACTAGTGGTTGCCATGGTGACCCGATGAGGCCTAGGGGTCGCTGTAGAGGCCCATTGAGACCTAGCGGTTGCCATGGCGACCTGCTGAGGCCTAGTGGTAACTGCGGTGACCCCATGAGGTCTAGTGGTTGTCATGGCGACCCAATGAGGCCTAGCAGCCACTGCGGTAACCCCGTGAGGCCTAGCGGTTGCCATGGCAACCTGCTGAGCTCTTGTGGTCATTGCGGTGACTCCATAAGGCCTAGAGGTTGCCATGGCAACCTGCTGAGGTCTAGCAGTCACTGTGGCGGCCCCCCGTGAAGGCTAGTGGTTGCCACGGCGACCCGCTAAGACCTAGTGGTCACTGGGGAGGCCTAGCGGTTGCCGTGGCAACCCACTGAGGCCTAGCAGTCACCGCAGAGGCCTATTGAGGCCTAGCGGTTGCCACGGCAACCTGCTGAGGCCTAGGAGCCACTGCGGTGCTGCCATGAGGCCTGGTAGTTGCCATGGTGACCTGCTGAGGCCTAGCGGTCACTGCAGAGGCCTAGTGGTTGCCACAGCAACCTGCTGAGGCCTAGTGGGTCACCACAGAGGCATAGTGGTCGCCATGGTGACACACTGAGGCCTAGTGGTCGCTGCAGAGGCCTAGCGGTCACCATGGCGACCTGCCAAGGCCTAGCAGTCACCATAGAGGCCTGTTGAGGCCTGGTAGTTGCCATGGCGACCTGTTGAGGCCTGCTGAGGCCTAGTGGTCACAGCAGGGGCCTAGCAGTCAGTCACTGCTGAGGCCTAGCAGTTGCCGCAGAGGCCTAGTGGTTGCCACAGAGGCCTAGTGGTTGCCATGGCGACCTGATGAGGCCTAGTGGTCACTGCTGAGGCCTAGCAGTTGCCGCAGAGGCCTAGTGGTTGCCACAGAGGCCTAGTGGTTGCCATGGTGACCTGATGAGGCCTAGCAGTCACCGCTGAGGCCTAGCGGTCACCACAGAGGCCTAGCGGTTGCCACGGCGACCCGCCGAGGCCTAGCGGTCACCGCAGAGGCCTGTGGAGGCCTGGCGGTGGCCGCGGCTCCTGACGCCGCCTCCCGGCGGTGCCGCGCAGGGTCGGTGTCGCTGTGGCGCGAGGTGCGGGGCTGCGTGCGGGACGGCGCCTGCACCCGGGCGGAGAAGGGCGGCGGCGCCGTGGGGCTGCGGGGCTCCTGCTGCGCCGGCAGCCTCTGCAACCGCGACCTCACCAACAAGACCTTCTTCGCCCCCGACCTGCCCCGCCTCGAGCTGCTGCCCCACGGCCACGGCCCCACGGCGCCCCACAACGCCACCGCCAGAACGGCCGCCACCCATGTGGCCGCCGCCGCCACCGCCACCGCCACCACCACCACCACCAAGGCCGCCGCCACCACCGACATGGCCGCCGCCACCACCAACATGGCCGCCACCACCACCAACATGGCGGCCTCCACTGGGGCCCCCAGCCCCACCATGGCGGCGCCCGCGGAGGAGGAGGAGGAGGAGGAAGAGGAGGAAGCGGAGGAAGCGGAGGAGGCCGCGGGGGGCAGGCGGTTTGGCGGCCCCATGGGGCGGAAGCAGGGGGCCAAGGGGCCGCAGCTGGGGGGCCGGGGGGCCGCCGTGGGGCTGGGGGCCCCCGCCTGGCTCCTGCCCTCGCTCCTGATCCTGGCGCTGCTCTGACCCCTCCCTCCGCCATGGGGGGGGGGGGGGACCCCCAAAATCGCGTGTGTGCAATAACCCTGCCCCCCCCCCCCCAGGGTGGGGGGCACCCCATGCCCCCCCCCCCACCCGCAATGGGGCACCCCATAGGGATCCCCAAAATGGGGGCACCCCCATTGACCCCCCCCCAAAAAATGGGCTCCCCATGGGCCCCTCCCCAAAATGGGGGCACCCCTTGACCCCTAAAATGGGGGACAACCCTGCCCCCCCATTGACACCCCCCAAAACTGGGTCCCCCCCCTAACTTGGGGGGCAGCAGGGACAATAAAAGGTTGTGGTGGAACAAGGACTTTGGGTTGTCTTTTTTTTTGGGGGGGGGGGGGGGGAACCCGGACGCCTGGGCCCCTTGGAGATGGGGGGAGGGGCTAAGGGGAAGGCGGGGGGTCCCATGGGGTGCAGGATTGGGGGGGGGTCCCGGACACCCGGATCCCTGCCTGGAGGTGGTGGAGACACCTGGATCCATGGGGGCAATGGGGGGGGTGATGTGGGGCAGGGTGGGGGCCCCGGACACCTGGGTCCCTGCTGAGAAGTTTGTGGGGGGGGGGGGGGGGAAGTGGCTGCCCCCCACCCCGGACGCCTGGGCCCCCCCGGACACCTGGGTCCCCAATGAAGCAGCAGACGGTTGTTATTTTTTTCCAACACCTGTAATAAATACAGCCCCTTCCGGGGGTTTCGGGGTGGTTTGAGGGGTCCCCGGGGGGGTTTTGGGGTCCCGGAGGGGGGTTTTGGGGGTGTCCCGGGTGGAGTTTGGGGTCCCCCATGGAATTTTTGGGGTCCCCCCTGCTCGTGTCTTTTGGGTTCCCAGCCTGTTTTGGGAGGGTCTCGATGGGGTTTTGGGGGTCCCTGATGGTGGTACTGGGATCCCCCATGGTATTTTGGGGGTCCCCGGTGGGTTGTAGGTTCCCCCCCCCCCCATGGAGTTTTTGGGGTCCCGGGGGGGTTCGGTGGTGCCCGATGGCGTCTCCAGGGTCCCCGATGGTGTTTCTGGGGCCTCCGATGGTGGTTTTTGAGGTCCCCGATGGTGTTTTGGGGGGTTCCTGGTGGCGTTTTGGGTCCTTGGTGGGGTCTCCGTGGTCCCCGATGGTGTTTTTGGGGTCCCCGCTGGAGTTTCGGGGTCCTTGATGACGTTTCTGGGGTCCCCGATGGTGTTTTTGAGGTCCCCGATGGTGTTTCTGGGGGTCCCTGGTGGCGTTTTTGGCTCCTCGGTGGGGTCTCCATGGTCCCCGGAGGTGTTTCTTGGATCCCCGACGGTGTTTCCGGGGTCCCTGATGGCATCTGGGAGGTCCCCAAGGGGGTTTTGGGGTCCCTGTTGCCATTTCTGGGGTCCCCGATGGTGTTTTTGAGGAACCAGTGGCGTTTTGGGGTCCTTGGTGGTATCTTTGTGGTCCCCAAATGGTGTTTCTGGGGTCCCCGATGGTGTTTTTGGGGTCCCCATGGTGTTCCTGAGGTCCCCAGGGGGTTTTGGGGTCCCTGATGCCATTTCTGGGGTCCTCGATGGTGTTTTTGGGGTCCCTGATGCCATTTTTGGGGTCCCCGATGTGTTTTTTGAGGACCAGTGGCGTTTTGGGGTCCTTGGTGGTATCTTTGTGGTCCCCAATGGTGTTTCTGGGGTCCCCCATGGTGTTTTTGGGGTCCCCCATGGTGTTCCTGAGGTCCCCAGGGGGGTTTTGGGGTCCTGATGCCATTTCTAGGGTCCCATGGTGTTTTTGAGGACCCAGTGGTGTTTTGGGGTCCTTGGTGGTATCTTTGTGGTCTCCATGGTGTTTTGGGGGTCCCCAATGGTGTTTTGGGGTCCCCCATGGTGTTCTGAGGTCCCAGGGGGTTTTGGGGTCCCTGTTGCCATTTCTAGGGTCCCCAATGGTGTTTTTGAGGACCCAGTGGCGTGTTTGGGGTCCTTGGTGGTATCTTTGTGGTCTCCAATGGTGTTTCTGGGGTCCCCGATGGTGTTTTTGGGTCCCCCGTGGTGTTTTTGGGGTCCCCATGGTGTTGCTGAGGTCCCAGGAGGGTTTTGGGGTCCCCCAATGCCGTTTCTGGGGGTCCCCGATGGTGTTTTTGGGGTCCCCATGGTGTTCCTGAGGTCCCAGGGGGTTTTGGGGGGTCCCCGATGCCATTTCTGGGGTCCCCAATGGTGGTTTTTGAGGACCCAGTGGCGTTTTGGGGTCCTTGGTGGTATCTTTGCGGTCCCCAATGGTGTTTCTGGGGGTCCCAGGGGGGGTTTTGGGGTCCCCCATGGTGTTCCTGAGGTCCCAGGAGGGTTTTGGGGTCCCTGATGCCATTTCTGGGGTCCCCAATGGTGTTTTTTGAGGAAACCAATGGCATTTTGGGGTCCTTGGTAGTATCTTTGTGGTCCCCAATGGTGTTTCTGGGGGTCCCGATGGTGTTTTTGGGGTCCCCCATGGTGTTCCTCAGGTCCCAGGAGGGTTTTGGGGTCCCCAATGGTGTTTTTGGGGTCCCTGATGCCATTTCTGGGGGTCCCCAATGGTGTTTTTGAGGACCCAGTGGCGTTTTGGGGTCCTTGGTGGTATCTTTGTGGTCTCCAATGGTGTTTCTGGGGTCCCCGATGGTGTTTTTGGGGTCCCCCATGGTGTTTTTGGGGTCCCCCATGGTGTTCCTGAGGTCCCAGGAGGGTTTTGGGGTCCCCGATGCCGTTTCTGGGGTCCCCGATGGTGTTTTTGGGGTCCCCCATGGTGTTTTTGGGGTCCCCCATGGTGTTCCTGAGGTCCAGGAGGGTTTTGGGGTCCCGATGCCGTTCTGGGGTCCCCGATGGTGTTTTTTGGGTCCCCCATGGTGTTCCTGAGGTCCCCAGGGGGGTTTTGGGGTCCCTGATGCCATTTCTGGGGTCCCCAATGGTGTTTTTGAGGACCAGTGGCGTTTTGGGGTCCTTGGTGGTATCTTTGTGGTCTCCAATGGTGTTTCGGGGGTCCTCAATGATGTTTTTGGGGTCCCCCATGGTGTTTCTGGGGTCCCGATGGTGTTTTTGGGGTCCCGATGCCGTTTCCGGGGTCCCCCGGCGCCGTCCGGACCCACCCGGGGCTCAGGGGGGGCCGTCGCCAGCGCGCGGCGGCCAGGACGGCGTCCATCCAGATGCGCAGGGCCTCGGCGCTGGGGGCCACCAGGCAGAAGAGGCGGTCGTAGGTCTTCACGCAGAAGGTCAGCCGGGGGTTGGGGCTCTGCGGGGGGCGCTGGGGGGTCGGTCCCAGACCCATAGGCACCTCCCAGACCCATAGGGACCCCTTCAGACCCATAGGGACCTCCAGATCCCATAGAGACCTCCCAGACCCCATAGCGACCTCCCAGACCCATAGATACCTCCAGACCCATAGAGACCTCCAGACCCATAGCGACCTCCAGACCCATAGAGACCTCCCAGACCCCATAGCGACCTCCCAGACCCATAGATACCTCCAGACCCATAGAGACCTCCCAGACCCATAGCGACCTCCCAGACCCATAGAGACCCCTCAGACCCATAGGGACCTCCCAGATCCATAGAGACCTCCCAGCCCCATAGAGACCCCATAAGAACATTCCTGACCCCATAGGGACCTCCCAGACCCATAGAGACCTCCCAGACCCCATAGAGACCTCCCAGACCCCCTAGGAACCTCCCAGACCCCATAGAGACCCCTTCAGACCCATGGAGACCCATAGGATCACCCCGACCCCATAGGGACCTTCCCAGACCCATAGCCACCTCCCAGACCCATAGATACCTTCAGACCCCATAGAGACCTCCCAGCCCCATAGAGACCTCCAGACCCCATAGACACCTCCCAGACCCCATAGAGACCCCTTCAGACCCATGGAGACCCATAGGATCACCCTGACCCATAGAGACCTCCCAGCCCCATAGAGACCTCCAGACACCATAGGGACCTCCCAAACCCCATAGGGACCTCCCAGACCCATAGACACCTCCCAGACCCCATAGAGACCTCCAGACCCCATAGACCTCCCAGACCCATAGATACTCCCTCAGACCCATAGGGACCTCCCAGCCCCATAGGCACCTCCCAGACCCATAGGGATCCCCTCAGACCCATAGAGACCTCCCAGCCCCATAGAGACCTCCAGACCCCATAGACACCTCCCAGCCCCATAGGGATCCCTCAGACCCATAGAGACCTCCCAGCCCCATAGAGACCTCCCAGCCCCATAGAGACCCTCCAGACCCCATAGACACCTCCCAGACCCATAGAGACCCCTTCAGACCCATAGAGACTTCCCAGACCCCATAGATACTCCTCAGACCCATAGGGACCTCCCAGACCCATAGCGACCTTCCAGCCCCATAGAGACCTCCCAGACCCATAGATACCTTCAGACCCCATAGAGACCTCCCAGACCCCTAGGAACCTCCCAGACCCATAGATACCTCCTAGACCCCATAGAGACCCTCCCAGACCCCATAGACACCTCCCAGACCCATAGAGACCCCCCCAGACCCATAGCGACCTCCCAGACCCCATAGAGACCTCCCAGACCCGTAGACACCTCCCAGCCCCATAGAGACCTCCCAGACCCATAGACACCTCCAGACCCATAGCGACCTCCCAGACCCATAGACACCTCCCAGACCCATAGGCACCTCCCAGACCCATAGAAACCCCTTCAGACCCACGGAGACCCATAGGAACATCCCAGACCCCATAGGCACCTCCCAGACCCCATAGAGACCCCTTCAGACCCATAGTGACCTCCCAGACCCATAGAGACCTCCCAGACCCATAGGGACCTCCCAGACCCACGGACACCTCCCAGCCCCATAGGGACCTCCCAGACCCATAGAGACCCCCTCAGACCCATAGGGACCTCCCAGACCCCATAGACACCTCCAGACCCATAGGCACCTCCCAGACCCATAGATACCTCCAGACCCATAGAGACCTCCCAGACCCCATAGGCACCTCCCAGACCCATAGAGACCTCCCAGACCCATAGAAACCCCTTCAGACCCACGGAGACCCATAGGAACATCCCAGACCCCATAGGCACCTCCCAGCCCCATAGAGACCTCCCAGACCCATAGGGACCCCCCCCAGCCCCATAGACACCTCCAGACCCCGTAGGGACCCTCCCCAGCCCCATAGAGATCTCCAGCCCCATAGACACCTCCAGACCCATAGACACCTCCAGACCCATAGAGCGCCCTCAACCACTGCAGACCCCACCAGACCCTCCCCCGACCCCTACAACCCCCCTGACCCCACAGAACCCCCCCCCTCCCCAGCCCCATAGGGACCCCCCCCAGCCCCATAGCGCCCCCCCCGGCCCCATAGCGCCCCCCCCGGCCCCATAGCGCCCCCCACCTTGCAGGCCGCCCGCCCGTGGTCGTAGTAGACCTCCTCGATGGCCTGGAAGTAGATGACGCCCTTGAGCTTCGTCTCCTCCTTGTCTGGGGGGGGGGATATGGGGCGGGGGGGGGGGGTCAGCGCCCCACGGCGACCCCCAACACCCCCCCCCGAGTCCCCCCCATCCTGCCCCACGGAGAACGAGGGGGCCCCAGACCCCCAAGTCTGGGTCCTTCCTCATCGGCGTCCTTCAGCCCCCCATGTTGGGGTCCCCTGGAGAGGACGTGGACCCCCCCCAGACCCCCAAGTTGGGGTCCCCCCACATCCCCCACATCGGGGTCCCCCCATAGCGCCCAGGGGACCCCCCAGACCCCCCATTTTGGGGCCCCCCCACATCGGGGCCCCCCCATAGAGCCCAGGGGACCCCCCAGACCCCCATTTTGGGGTCCCCCCACATCGGGGCCCCCCCATAGAGCCCAGGGGACCCCCCAGACCCCCATTTTGGGGTCCCCCCACATCGGGGCCCCCCATAGCAGCCCAGGGACCCCCCAGACCCCCCATTTTGGGGTCCCCCCCACATCGGGGCCCCCCCATAGCGCCCAGGGGACCCCCCAGACCCCCCATTTTGGGGTCCCCCCCACATCGAGACCCCCCCCATAGCGCCCAGGGGACCCCCCAGACCCCCCATTTTGGGGTCCCCCCCCACATCGAGACCCCCCCATAGAGCCCAGGGGACCCCCCAGACCCCCCATTTTGGGGTCCCCCCCCACATCGAGACCCCCCCATAGCGCCCAGGGGACCCCCCAGACCCCCCATTTTGGGGTCCCCCCACATCGAGACCCCCCATAGAGCCCAGGGACCCCCCAGACCCCCATTTTGGGGTCCCCCCCACATCGGGGCCCCCCCATAGCGCCCAGGGGACCCCCCAGATCCCCCATTTTGGGGTCCCCCCCACATCGGGGCCCCCCCATAGCGCCCAGGGGACCCCCCAGACCCCCATTTTGGGGTCCCCCCACATCGAGACCCCCCCCCATAGAGCCCAGGGGACCCCCCCAGACCCCCATTTTGGGGTCCCCCCCACATCGGGGCCCCCCCATAGCGCCCAGGGGACCCCCCAGACCCCCAAGTTGGGGTCCCCCCACATCGAGGCCCCCCCATAGAGCCCGGGGACCCCCCCAGACCCCCATTTTGGGGTGTTCCCCCCCCCCCCCCCCGCACCGCCGTAGTAGGCCAACAGGCGGCGGGGGCGGTCGAGGAGGAACCAGCGGCGGCGCCAGGTCTTGATGCGACCCCCCATCTTGGTGAGGGGCCCCCGGCAGGCGCCCGCCGTCACCCGCACGTCCCCGCACGTCTCGGGGCTGTGGCCCCGCGCCCGCAACAGCCGCCGCAGGTCCAGCGCCGCCTGTGCGCGACACCCGGGCGCCCTTGTCAACCGGCGACGCGTCACCCGGCGACGCGCCTCCCGCGCCCGCAGCGGCCGCCGTTGGGTCCGGCGCCGCCTGTGCGCGACACCCGGGCGCAACACCCGGACGCAACACCCGGCGACGCGTCACCCGCACACACCCCCACCGGGCAGCGCCCCTGCACCCGCAGCAGCGGCCGCCGTTGGGTCCGGCGCCGCCTGTGCGCGACACCCGGGCGCAACACCCGTCACCCGGTGATGTGTCACCCGCGCACCCCCCCCGGCGATGGGACCCCCCCCCCCAACAGGGACCCCCGAAAAATTGGGGGGGGGGGAAGGGATGGAGTAGGGGGGTGATTGGGAGCACTGGGGGGGGGGGGACTGGGGGCTTGGGGGTAACGGGGGAACTGGGGGGTAACTGGGAGCACTGGGACAACTGGGGGGGGTAACTGGGGGGTTAATTGGGGGGCTAACTGGGAGCACGGGGGTAACTGGGGGGGTAACGGGGGGGTAACTGGGGGGGTAACTGGGAGCACAGGAGTAATTGGGGGGGTAACAGGGGGGTAACTGGGAGCACAGGGGGAACTGGGGGGTTAATTGGGGGGGTAACTGGGGGGGTAACTGGGAGCACTGGGGTAACGGGGGGGTCACTGGGGGGTCACTGGGGGTAACTCACCTCGGGGGCGGGGGGGGCCGGCGGCTCCGGGGGGGGAGGGGGGGGCTGCGCTTTGGCTGCTCGTCGGGCCTCCTGGGGGGGGGGGGGAAGAGGTGAGACCCCGCCCCCAAGAGCAGGCCCCGCCCCCACCACCCTCCCAGGCCCCGCCCCACAGCATGCTGGGCCCGCCCCTCCCACATAGCCCCTCCCCTATGGGGATTTGGGGAGGGCAGGGGCCACCCGGACGCCTGGGCCCTTCCCGGACACCTGGGCCCTTCCCGGACGCCTGGGTCCCTCCCGGACACCTGGGCCCTTCCCGGACACCTGGGCCCTTCCCGGACGCCTGGGCCCCTCCCGGACGCCTGGACCCTTCCCGGACACCTGGGCCCTTCCCGGATGCCTGGGCCCCTCCCGGACGCCTGGACCCTTCCCGGACGCCTGGGTCCCTCCCGGACGCCTGGACCCTTCCCGGACACCTGGGCCCTTCCCGGACGCCTGGGCCCCTCCCGGACGCCTGGACCCTTCCCGGACACCTGGGTCCCTCCCGGACGCCTGGACCCTTCCCGGACACCTGGGCCCCGCCCGGACGCCTGGGCCCTTCCCGGACACCTGGGCCCTTCCCGGACACCTGGGCCCCTCCCGGACACCTGGGCCCCTCCCTGCCCGGACGCCTGGGCCCTTCCCGGACGCCTGGGCCCCTCCCTGCCCGGACGCCTGGCCCCCCCCCCGCCCGGACGCCTGGGCCCCTCTCGGACACCTGGGCCCCCCCTGCCCGGACGCCTGGGCCCCTCCCGGACGCCTGGGTCCCTCCCGGACTCCTGGGCCCTTCCCGGACGCCTGGGCCCCTCCCGGATGCCTGGGCCCCTCCCTGCCCGGACGCCTGCCCCCCCCCCGCCCGGACGCCTGGGCCCCTCCCGGACGCCTGGGCCCTACCCGGGCCTGCAGCAGCCGCTCTCGCTCCGCCAAGGCCTCCCGCACCCGTCGCTCCATCTCGGCCAGGTGGAGGCAGGCGCTGCCGGGGCAGGTGGGGGGCAGTTATGGGGCGCGGGGGGCACTTAGGGGTCCGGGGGGGCAGTTATGGATCTCAGAGGGGCAGTTATGGGTCTGAGGAGGGCAGTTGGGGGTCTGGGCAGGTAGTTAGGGGGCAGTTAAGGGGCAGTTGGGGGTCTGGGGGGGCAGTTATGGGTCCGGGGGGGCAGTTGGGGGTCCAGGAGGACAGTAGGGGGGCAGTTGGGGTCTGGGGGGGCAGTTAGGAGTCTGGGGGTGCAGTTAGGGGTCCCGGGGGGCAGTTAGGGGGCAGTTGGGGGTCTGGGGGGCAGTTATGGGTCCGGGGGGGCAGTTGTGGGTCCCAGGGAGGCAGTTAGGGGGCTGGGGGGGCAGTTAGGGGGCAGTTATGGGTCCAGGGGGGCAGTTGGGGGTCCGGGGGGGCAGTTGGGGGTCCCGGGGGGGCAGTTAGGGGGCAGTTGGGCATCCGGGGGGGCAGTTAGGAGTCTGGGGGTGCAGTTAGGGGTCCCGGGGGGGCAGTTAGGGGGCAGCGGGGGGGCAGCAGGACTCACCTGTAGGCGTCGGGGGGGATCCCGCCCGCCGGGGGGGGCAGCGCCGTGGGGGGGGGCAGCGGCAGGGCCAGGAGGCCTGGGGGGGGGGAGGGGACGCGACACCCCATGGAGCCCCCCAAAAACCCCCCCCGGACCCCCAACCGCCCCCTGGGACCCTCCAAGTCCTCCCTGGACCCCCCAAATACCCCCCAAGACCCCCCCAGAACCCCTAAATCCCTCCTGGGACCCCTATAGCCCCCCAGATCCCCCTCCAGGACCCCCCCAGGACCCCCAAATCCCCCCCAAATCCCCCCCAGGACCCCAAATCCCCCCAGATCCCCCCCAAATCCCCCCCCGGACCCCCAAATGCCCCCTGAACCCCTATAGCCCCCCAAATCCCCCTCCAGGACCCCCCCCAGGACCCCCAAATCCCCCCAAATCCCCCCAAATGCCCCCCCAGACCCCCAAATCCCCCCCTGAACCCCTATAGCCCCCCAAATGCCCCTCCAGGACCCCCCCCAGGACCCCCCCAAATGCCCCCAAATCCCCCTCCCGGACCCCCAATCCCCCTCCAGGACCCCCCCAGGACCCCCAAATCCCCCCCAAATCCCCCCCTGAACCCCTATAGCCCCCCAAATCCCCCTTCAGCCCCCCCCAGGACCCCCAGATCCCCCCCAAATCTCCCCAGGACCCCCAAATGCCCCCAAATCCCCCTCCTGGAACCCCAAATCCCCCCAATCCCCCTCCAGGACCCCCCCCGGACCCCAAATTCCCCCCCAGGACCCCCAAATCCCCCCCCGGCGCCCCCTTACCGGTGCCGTGGTGCGAGCGGGGCCGGGGGGCCGGGCGGGGGGGGGCGGCGGCTCCTCGCTCCCCCCGGCGCCGCGGGAGGCTCCCGGCTCGCTGCAGCCCGAAGGCGCCCTGGGGGGGGGGGGGGCAAAAAGGGGGGGTCGGGGGGGGTCGGGGGGTCCCATGGGGGGTCTGGGGTCCCTGGGGGGGGCAGGGGGCTCTGGGGGGGCCCAGGGGGTATTTAGGGGGGGCAGGGGGTATTTGAGGTCCCCAAGGGGTATTTAGGTCTCTAAAGGTCTATTTGTGTTCTGGGGGGGGGTATTTGGGGTCCCCAGGGGGGTATTTGGGTTTTGGGGGGGTATTTGGGGGGGGGTCCCAGGGGGTATTTGGGGTCCCCAAGGGGTATTTGCGGGTCCCTGGGGGTTATTTGAGGTGCTGGAGGGGTATTTGGGGTCCCTGGGGGGTATTTGGGGGTCACTGGGGGGGTATTTGGGGTCCCCAGGGGATATTTGGGGGTCGGGGGGGCGATTAGGGTCCCCGGGGGTTATTTGGGGTCCAGGGGTATTTGGGGTCCCCAGGGGGATATTTGGGTTTTGGGAGGGTATTTGGGGGGGTCCCAGGGGGTATTTGGGGGTCCCTGGGGGCTATTTGAGGTGCTGGGGGGGTATTTGGAGTCCCTGGAGAAGTATTTGGGGTTCGGGGGGTATTTGGGGGTCCCAGGGGGTATTTGGGGTCCCTGGGGGGGTATTTGGGGTCCCCGGGGGGGCATTTGGGGGTCGGGGGAGCGTTTGGGGGTCCCTGGGGGTTATTTGAGGTGCTGGGGGGTATTTGGGGTCCCAGGGGGTATTTGGGGTCCCTGGGGGGGTATTTGGGGGGGTCCCAGGGGGTATTTGGGGGTCCATGGGGGGGTATTTGCATCCCTGGGGGGGTATTTGGGGGTCCCAGGGGGTATTTGGGGTCCCCGGGGGGGTATTTGGGGGTCGGGGGGGCGTTTGGGGGCCGCACCTGGACGGAGCTGCGCAGGGCGAAGACGCAGGCCGGGTCGCGCTGGTCGGGGCCGAGGACGATGAGCTCCCGGGCGGTGCGATGGGTGAACATGAGCTGCGGGGGCCCAGGCGTCCGGGAGGGGCCCAGGCGTCCGGGAGGGGCCCAGGCGTCCGGGGGGGGCCCAGGCGTCCGGGGGGGGCCCAGGCATCCGGGGGGGCAGCGTTAGGGGGGGCCCAGGCGTCCGGAAGGGGCCCAGGCGTCCGGGAAGGGGCCCAGGCGTCCGGGAGGGACCCAGGCGTCCGGGAGGGGCCCAGGCGTCCGGGGGGGCAGCGTTAGGGGGGGCCCAGGCGTCCGGGAAGGGGCCCAGGCGTCCGGGAGGGGCCCAGGCGTCCGGGGGGCAGCGTTAGGGGGGGCCCAGGCGTCCGGGAGGGGCCCAGGCGTCCGGGAAGGGGCCCAGGCGTCCGGGAGGGGCCCAGGCGTCCGGGGGGGGCCCAGGCGTCCGGGGGGACCCAGGCGTCCGGGAAGGGCCCAGGTGTCCGGGAAGGGCCCAGGCGTCCGGGAAGGGCCCAGGTGTCCGGGAGGGACCCAGGCGTCCGGGAGGGGCCAAGGCATCCGGGGGGCAGCGTTAGGGGGGGCCCAGGCGTCCGGGAAGGGCCCAGGTGTCCGGGAAGGGCCCAGGTGTCCGGGAAGGGGCCCAGGCGTCCGGGAAGGGCCCAGGTGTCCGGGAAGGGGCCCAGGCATCCAGGAGGGACCCAGGTGTCCGGGGAAGGGGCCCAGGTGTCCGGGAGGGGCCCAGGTGTCCGGGAAGGGGCCCAGGTGTCCGGGAGGGGCCCAGGTGTCCGGGAAGGGGCCCAGGCGTCCAGGAGGGACCCAGGTGTCCGGGGAAGGGGCCCAGGTGTCCGGGAGGGGCCCAGGCGTCCGGGAGGGGGCCCAGGTGTCTGGGAGGGGCCCAGGCGTCCGGGAAGGGCCCAGGCGTCTGGGAAGGGGCCCAGGCATCCAGGAGGGACCCAGGTGTCCGGGGAAGGGGCCCAGGTGTCCGGGGGGACCCAGGCATCCGGGAAAGGGGCCCAGGCGTCCGGGGCTCCTCACCTTGGTGAGCTCCTGGCTGCTCTCGGGGGGGGGCTCCCCATTGCCCCCCCCGGGGGGGCGGCTCGTCTGGGGCAGCTGGGTCTTGTCCTGGGGGGGGGGGGAGAAAGAGCAGTTTGGGGCAGCCCGGACGCCTGGGCCCCCTGGGGGGGGAGGGAAACACCCCCAGGGAAAACCCGGCACCGGATCCTGCTTGCCCGGATTGGGGTGACCCGGGATCAGGCCCCCACCGGATCGGCCCCTTTTTGGGGTTCGGCACAAAACCCGGGATGGATCCGGTGTCGTTTCCCCATTCCGGATGGGGCCGGGCCTACCTGGCGCTGGGAGCGGGCGCCCGGGCCCCGGGTCACCTCCGACGTCACCGACGTCCCCGTCGTCCCCGACGTCCCCGCGGGCTCCGGGCGGCGGCTCTCGCGCTCCAAGCGCAGGAACTCGAGGTCCTCGAGGCAGCGCAGGGTCCCCTCCAGCCGCCCCAGGGCCTGCGGGCGCCCGGACGCCTGGTGTCCCCTGCGCCCCTCGCACCAGGACGCCTGGGCCCCTCCCAGACGCCTGGGCCCTTCCCGGACGCCTGGGTCCCTCCCGGACGCCTGGGCCCTTCCCGGACGCCTGGGTCCCTCCCGGACGCCTGGGCCCCTCCCGGACGCCTGGGCCCTTCCCGGACGCCTGGGCCCCCCCCCGGACGCCTGGGTCCCTCCCGGACTCCTGGCCCTTCCCGGACACGTGGGCCCCTCCCGGACGCCTGGGTCCCTCCCGGACACCTGGGCCCTTCCCGGACGCCTGGGTCCCTCCCGGACGCCTGGGCCCCTCCCGGACGACTGGGTCCTTCCCGGATAGTTGGGCCCCCCCCGGACGCCTGGGCCCCTCCCGGACGCCTGGGCCCCTCCCGGACACCTGGGCCCTTCCCGGACGCCTGGGCCCTTCCCAGACACCTGGGCCCTTCCCGGACGCCTGGGCCCTTCCCGGACGCCTGGGTCCCTCCCGGACGCCTGGGCCCTTCCCGGACACGTGGGCCCCTCCCGGACGCCTGGGCCCTTCCCGGACGCCTGGGTCCCTCCCGGACGCCTGGGCCCTTCCCGGACACGTGGGCCCTTCCCGGACGCCTGGGCCCCTCCCGGACGCCTGGGCCCTTCCCGGACGCCTGGGCCCCTCCCGGACGCCTGGGCCCTTCCCGGACGCCTGGGCCCTCACCTCCTGCTGCCGACTCTCACTCGGGGCCTCGGGGCGGCGCCGCTGCAGCCGCTCGTCCTCGCGCGGGGCCTCGTCCTGCGGGAAGAGCCGGACGCCTGGGCCCCTCCCGGACGCCTGGGCCCCTCCAAAAGCAACCCCCCCCCCCAGCTGCCCCCAACCAGGGATCTGGGAGGGGGGGGAAAACAGGCGCAAAGCATGCTGGGAGCGATGCCAAGCGGGCCGCAGGGCATGCTGGGAGCGCGGGCGCCGGCACCCGGGGAAGGGACCCAGGCGTCCGGGCCGCTCCCGCCCCCGCGGCTCCGCCCTGGCACGACCGGTCGGCCCGGTTGGGCCCTGGGAGGGGGCCCAGGAGTCCGGGGGGGGGGGGGATGTGGGGTGGGGGTGGGGGGCCCATTCCCACCCCTGAGCCAGGCCCCAGGAAGGGGCCCAGGCGTCCGGGCGCCCCCCAGAGAGGGGCCCAGGCGTCCGGGTGCCCCCCAGGAAGGGGCCCAGGCATCCGGGTGCCCCCAGGAAGGGGCCCAGGCGTCCGGGTGACCCCCCAGGAAGGGGCCCAGGCGTCCGGGTGACCCCCAAGAAGGGGCCCAGGCGTCCGGGTGCCCCCGGGAAGGGGCCCAGGCGTCCGGGCGCCCCCGGGAAGGGGCCCAGGCGTCCGGCCGTACCTCCAGGCTCAGGCCCTGCAGCTGCAGCGCGGCCACGTCGGGGTCGGGGTCGGTCCCGGGCGGCGGCGGCGGCTCGGCCTGGGCGGGGGGGGGAGGGGGGAAACCAGTGACTCCCAGTGCTCCCAGTTCCCTCCCAGTGCTCCCGGTTCGCCCCTCCCCCCTCCCCTCACCTCTGCCTCCCCCGAGGGGGGGTCGAGGGTCGCGGCGTCCCGGGGCACCATGGCGGCGCTGGGGTCAAGGGTCAGAGGGCAGGAGGGGCCCAGGCGTCCGGGAAGGGGCCCAGGCGTCCGGGAGGGACCCAGGTGTCCGGGAGGGACCCAGGCGTCCGGGAAGGGGCCCAGGCGTCCGGGAGGGACCCAGGCGTCCGGGAGGGACCCAGGCGTCCGGGAAGGGGCCCAGGCGTCCGGGCCCCGGCGCTCACCGGCTCCGCTCGGGCCGGCTCGGGTGGGGGGCGGAGCCCCGGTCCCGGTGACGTCAGCGCCCCGGGGGCAGCGTGGACCCGCCCAGGGGCCCAGGCGTCCGGGAGTGGCACGAGCCCCCCCCCCCGCCCCCCCCCCCCGGTGGGACCCAGGCACCTGGGTGGGGGCTGCCGCTCCCCGGACGCCTGGGCCCCTCCCGGACGCCTGGGCCCCTGCCCGGACTCGCCGGTTCTCGCCCTGTCGCACCGGGGCGGGATTTTCCCGTGGGAACCGGCCCCTCCCTCCCCCCCACCCAGGACGCCTGGGCCCCTTCCAGGCCCCGCCCGGACACCTGGGTCCCCTGGGGGGGGGGGGGAAGGGGGCAGAGAGGGCCCAGGCGTCCGGGCCCCTCCCCCCCCCCAAAAACAACCACCCGGAGCCGCTTTTTTCCACCACGTTTTTATTCGCCTGCTGAAAAAGCCCCGGCGCCCGGGGGGCGGGGCCGAAAGCCGGGGGGCGGGGCCGAAAGCCGGGGGCGGGGCCTGCCTCCTGGGGGCGGGGCCTGCCTCCTGGGGGCGGGGCTAAGCGGTGACGTCCTGCACCCCGCAGCGGAGATTGGCCGGAACGGCGACGTCTGCGGGAGAGAGAGGAGGCGGCTCAGAGCCCGGAGGGGCCCAGGTGTCCGGGGGGCCCAGGAGTCCGGGAGGGGCCCAGGCGTCCGGGAAGGGCCCAGGCATCCGGGAAGGGACCCAGGCGTCCGGGAGGGGCCCAGGCGTCCGGGGAAGGGGCCCAGGCGTCCGGGAGGGGGGGGGCGGGGCCTGCCGTACCCATGAGCTGAGGCCGGGGCAGGTTCAGCCCCTCCATCAGCGTCACGAACTCGTCGGCGCTCAGGCTCAGCCGCGGGTTGAACCGTCGCTCCTCGTCCACCGTCGACACCGTCTGCCCTGGGGGGGGGGTGGGGGGGGCAAAACTGCTGCCTGGGGGGCAAAAAACTGCCCCGGGGGGGGGGGCGAAACTGCCCCCCAGGACCCACAACTGCCCCCTCGGGGCAAATAACTGCCCCTTCAGCCCCCATTTGCCCCCAACCGCTGTTTTTTCCCACCTGAGGCCCCTTATTTGCCCCCCCAACCCTGGTATTTACCCTCTCCAGCCCGCTGTTGCCCCCCCAACCCCATTATTTGCCCCCAACCCCCGTTGTTTGCCCCCCCAGCTCCCTTATTGCCCCCCTGAGTTGGTATTTGTCCTTTCTAGCCCCGTTATTTGCCCTTTACCCCATTATTTGCCCCAGCCCCCGTTATCTGCCCCTGAACCCCACTATTTGCCCTCTCTAACCCCATTATCTGCCCCCCAACCCCGTTATTTGCCCCAGCCCCCGCTATTGCCCCCCAACCTGTTGCTTAACCCCCCAGTCCTGTTATCTGCCTACAACCCCGTTATTTACCCCCCCCAGCCCCGTTATTTCCTCCCCCCAGTCCCGTTATCTGCCCTCGAGCCCCGTTATTTGCCCTCTCCAGCCCCATTACCTGCCCCCAACCCCATTATTTGTTCCCTCCGGCCCCGTTATCTGCCCCCCAACCCCGTTATTCGCCCCCTCCGGCCCGTTATCTGCCCCCCACTCCGTTATTTGCCTCCAGCCCTGCTATTTACCCCTCCCGGCCCCGTTATCTGCCCCCCCGGCCCCGCACCGGTGTAGTCGTGCCCCGGGTAGACCAGGCAGCTCCCGGGCAGCGTGAAGATCCGCTCGTGCACCGACCGGTACAGCGTGCGCGCGCACCCTGGGGGCGGGGCGGGGCGTTACCATGGCGACCGGGCGTCAGCGCCCCCCCCCGTGGCCATGGCGACGGCGCGCCGCGGCGCCGCGTGACCATGGCAACCGAGCGCCGCTGCTCTCCCCGCCCCTCCCCGTGGCCATGGCAACCGCGCGCCGCTGCTCTCTCCCCGCCCCTCCCCGTGGCCATGGCAACCGCGCACCGCTGCTCTCCCCGCCCCTCCCCGTGGCCATGGCAACCCGTGGCCATGGCAACCGCGCGCCGCGCCCAGCGGTGACCGTGAGGGGAGATGCCGCGCGCTTTGGGGGGGGGGGAAAGGCGCCGCTGTCGCCATGGTAACGGGCGGGGGGGGCCGCTCCCAGTGACTCCCAGTCCCTCCCAGTGCCCCCCCCCACAGCCTCCCAGTAACCCCCACGGCTCCAGTCCCTACCTCCCAGTAACCCCCACGGCTCCAGTCCCTCCCAGTGTCCCCCCTGGGTCCTCCCAGTGCTCCCACTATCCCCCAGTCCCCCCCAGTGCCCCCTCCCCACAGCTCCCAGTGCTCCCAGTCCCCCCCGGTGCTCCCAGTGCCCCCTCCCCATGGTTCCCAGTCCCCCCCAGTGCCTCCCGGTCCCTCCCAGCACCCCCTCCCCCCGGCTCCCAGTGCCTCCCAGTGCTCCCAGTGCCTCCCAGTGCCCCCTCCCCCCAGCTCCCAGTCTCTCCCAGTGCCCCCTCCTCCCGGCTCCCAGTGCCTCCCGGTCGCTGCCCTGCTGGAAGTCGGTGCGGCCGCAGCCGCGGATGAGCAGCGCGTCGCCCGTGAACGCCATCGACTCGTCGTCCAGCACCAGCGTGAGGCAGCCGGGCGTGTGGCCGGGGCTGGCGCGGGCCTCCAGCTCCTGCGGGGAGGGGGGGGGACACGGACACGCGACGTGGGGCCCAGGCGTCCGGGGGGGCTCCATCACCCCCCCACCACCACCGCCATGTCCCCATGGGGCCCAGGCGTCCGAGTCCCCCCCCCCCGCCCCCCCCCGCGGGCGCCCCGCACTCACGAAGGCGCCGAATTGCAGCCGGTCGCCGTCGCGCAGCAGCAGGTCGGCGCGGGCGCCGCTCGCCCGCGAGATGGCGCTGAGGCAGCCGGGCAGCGCCGCGCGCAGCGCGCCCGAGCCCGTCACGTGGTCCGCGTGGCAGTGCGTGTTCACTGCGGGGGGCGGGGCCAAACGGGTCACGTGGGGGTCACGTGGGGCGCCGCGCGCAGCGCGCCCGAGCCCGTCACGTGGTCCGCGTGGCAGTGCGTGTTCACTGCGGGGGGCGGGGCCAAACGGGTCACGTGGGGGGTCACGTGGGGGGGGGGGCGCAGCGCGCCCGAGCCCGTCACGTGGTCCGCGTGGCAGTGCGTGTTCACTGCGGGGGGCGGGGCCAAACGGGTCACGTGGGGGTCACGTGGGGCGCCGCGCGCAGCGCGCCCGAGCCCGTCACGTGGTCCGCGTGGCAGTGCGTGTTCACTGCGGGGGGCGGGGCCAAACGGGTCACGTGGGGGGTCACGTGGGGGGGGGGCGCAGCGCGCCCGAGCCCGTCACGTGGTCCGCGTGGCAGTGCGTGTTCACTGCGGGGGGCGGGGCCAAACGGGTCACGTGGGGGTCACGTGGGGCGCCGCGCGCAGCGCGCCCGAGCCCGTCACGTGGTCCGCGTGGCAGTGCGTGTTCACTGCGGGGGGCGGGGCCAAACGGGTCACGTGGGGGGTCACGTGGGGGGGGGCGCAGCGCGCCCGAGCCCGTCACGTGGTCCGCGTGGCAGTGCGTGTTCACTGCGGGGGGCGGGGCCAAACGGGTCACGTGGGGGGTCACGTGGGGGGGCGCAGCGCGCCCGAGCCCGTCACGTGGTCCGCGTGGCAGTGCGTGTTCACTGCGGGGGGCGGGGCCAAACGGGTCACGTGGGGGGTCACGTGGGGGGGCGCAGCGCGCCCGAGCCCGTCACGTGGTCCGCGTGGCAGTGCGTGTTCACTGCGGGGGGCGGGGCCAAACGGGTCACGTGGGAGGTCACGTGGGGGGGGGCGCAGCGCGCCCGAGCCCGTCACGTGGTCCGCGTGGCAGTGCGTGTTCACTGCGGGGGGGCGGGGCCAAACGGGGTCACGTGGGGGTCACGTGGGGCGCCGCGCGCAGCGCGCCCGAGCCCGTCACGTGGTCCGCGTGGCAGTGCGTGTTCACTGCGGGGGGCGGGGCCAAACGGGTCACGTGGGGGGTCACGTGGGGGGGGGCGCAGCGCGCCCGAGCCCGTCACGTGGTCCGCGTGGCAGTGCGTGTTCACTGCGGGGGGCGGGGCCAAACGGGTCACGTGGGGGGTCACGTGGGGGGGCGCAGCGCGCCCGAGCCCGTCACGTGGTCCGCGTGGCAGTGCGTGTTCACTGCGGGGGGCGGGGCCAAAGGGGAGGGTCACGTGGGGGCGGGGCCACGAGGGGGTCACGGCGCGGGCAGCGTGCCGTGCGCAGTGCGTGTGCAGTGTGGCGTGTGTGCGTGTGTGCGCAGCGCATGTCTGCAGTGTGTGTGTAACGTGGGCAGTGTGTGTGTGTGTGTGCGCAGTGCATGTGCACAGTGTGTGTGCAGTGGGTGTGCGCAGTGTGTGCAGTGCGTGTGCGTGCGTGTGTGCAGTGAACGTGTGCAGTGCGTGTGCACAGTGTGTCTAAGTGCAGTGCACATGCAGTGCGTGTGTGCAGTGTGTCTGTGCGCAGTGTGTGTGCAGTGCATACCCGCTGCAGGGCGCTGCAGTCACTGCATGTGCCACAGTGCCACACGTGTGCAGTGCGCATGTGCAGTGCGTGTGCAGTGCGGGTCGGTGCATGGACACTGCGCTACACGTGTGGCAGTGCGTGTTCACTGCAGGGCACCACCTGCCACTGCGTGTGCAGTGTGTGTGCAGTGCGTGTGCGCTGTGCGTTGCTGCACGTGCGCTGCGTGTGCCCCACGGGGGTGCTGCGTGTGCACTGCGTGCTGTATGTGCACACTGCACACGCACTGCGCGATCACTGCACACGCTAAGCGTTCCGTCCCCCGCCAAGGGGCCCAGGCGTCCGGGTGGCTCCGCTTCCCTCCCCCAACCCCCTATGGGGCCCAGGCGTCTGGGAAGGGCCCAGGCGTCCGGGAGGGGCCCAGGCGTCCGGGAGGGACCCAGGTGTCCGGGAGGGGCCCAGGCGTCCGGGAGGGACCCAGGCGTCTGGGAAGGGCCCAGGTGTCCGGGAGGGGCCCAGGCGTCCGGGAGGGACCCAGGTGTCCGGGAGGGGCCCAGGCGTCCGGGAGGGACCCAGGCGTCTGGGAAGGGCCCAGGTGTCCGGGAGGGGCCCAGGCGTCCGGGAGGGACCCAGGAGTCTGGGGAAGGGCCCAGGCGTCCGGGAGGGGCGGGGCAGGGTGGGGCAGGGCAGGGGGCGGGGTCTCCTCACCGGCGTAGCGCAGCCGCAGCCCCAGCTCGCGCAGCAGCTGGGTGTCGCGTGCCACCGTCTCCAGCACGGGGGTCGACGATGACGGCGTCGCGCGACGCCTCGTCCGCCAGCACGTAGGTGTAGGTGCAGGAGCGCGCCTCGAAGAGCTGCCGCCGCTGCCGTCAGCCCCCGCCGCGGGGGGCCCAGGCGTCCGGGGGGGCATCACCCCCCACCCACCCCGGGGCCCAGGCATCCGGGTATCGCTGTCCCTGAGGGGCCCAGGAGTCCGGGAGGGGCCCAGGCGTCCGGGAGTAAGGGGGGACCCAGGAGGATGGGAAGGGCCCAGGCGTCCGGGGATCCCCCCCCCCCCAACCCGGGGCCCAGGCATCCGGGTATTGCTGTTCCTGAGGGGGCCCAGGCGTCCGGGAGGGGCCCAGGCGTCCGGTCACCTCCACTCATTCAGGGACCCAGGCATCCGGGAAGGGCCCAGGCGTCCGGGAGGGGACCAAGGTGTCAAGGGAGGGGCCCAGGCGTCCGGGAGGGCATCACCCACCCCGGGGTCCAGGTGTCTGGGAAGGGCCCAGGCATCCGGGAAGGGGCCCAGGCGTCCGGATATCGCTGTCCCTGAGGGGGCCCAGAAGTCCAAGAGGGGCCCAGGCGTCCGGGCACCTCCACTCACTTCCGGGACCCAGGCGTCCAGGAGGGGACCAAGGTGTCAAGGGAGGGGCCCAGGCGTCCGGGAGGGCATCACCCACCCCAGGGCCCAGGTGTCTGGGAAGGGCCCAGGCATCCGGGAAGGGGCCCAGGCGTCCAGGCACCTCCACTCACTCAGGGGCCCCAGGAGTCCAGGGAAGGGGCCCAGGCGTCCGGGAGTAAGGGGGGACCCAGGAGGATGGGAAGGGCCCAGGCGTCCGGGGATCCCCCCCCCCAACCCGGGGCCCAGGCGTCCGGGTATCGCTGTCCCTGAGGGGGCCCAGGCGTCCGGTCACCTCCACTCACTCAGGGGCCCAGGCGTCCGGGAGGGGACCAAGGTGTCAAGAGAGGGGCCCAGGCGTCCGGGAGACAGGGGGGACCCAGGAGGATGGGAAGGGCCCAGACGTCCGGGAGGGGCCCAGGCGTCCAAGTGACGTTTATCCCCCCCCCCACAAGGGGCCCAGGCGTCCGGTGTCCCCCCCCTCTTCTCCCCCCCCCCCCCACGAGGGGCCCAGGCGTCCGGCCGCCCCCACCTGCCGCAGCAGCAGGCGCCGCCCCGTCCCGTAGCTCCGCGCCGGCCCCAGCGCCCGCAGCGCCGCCGCCACCCGTCTCCCCCACATAGCGCTTCTGACGGCGCCCGCCGCGGGCGCGGCCCCTTTAAGACCCCCCCCCGGGGAGCGGCGCTTAAAGCGGCGACGTCCCCCGCGGTGGGGGCCCACGCGCGCCTCCCTTCGCCTGAGGCGGCGCCGCGGCGCGCGCTCATTGGCTGCCCCGGCGGTGACCCCGAGCGGCCGCTTTAAGGCGCGCTGCGGGTGTGTGTGTGTGTGTGCGGGGGGGGGGGGGGTTGGAGGGAGGCGGTGACGCAGTTTAAAAGGGCGACGCCCACTCGGCGATGGGGCCCACCGCCCCCCCTCCCCTCGGCGTGACGCGGCTCCGCGCTGCGCGCTCATTGGCTGCCGCCGCGCGGCTCCTTTAAGGATTCAAACCGCCGCCGCGGCCACGGGGGATCCCGGCTCCTGATTGGCTCCGCGCTGCCGGAAGCGCCACTTCCGGTCCCGTTAACCCTTGCGGTGCCAACGGCCTTAAAGGGGCCTGGCTGGGGCGGGGGGAAGGGGGGGGGGGGGGACTCGGACGCCTGGGCCCCTTTTTGGGGGGGGGGAGGGGCTGCCCAAGCGGCTCGGCCCAGCCTCCGCCCTGGGTGTGGGCCCAGGCGTCCGGGCGGCCCCACCCTGAGGGCAAAGTCCAGCTGTAAATGGGGAGGAACCGGGGGGCAAAGTGCGCCAAGGGCCCAGGCGTCCGGGGAGGGGCCCAGGCGTCCGGGAGGGGCCCAGGTGTCCGGGCCCCCCTCCCCCAACGCCAGGAACCCAGGTAGAGGCAGCCCCGGACGCCTGGGCCCCTCCCGGACGCCTGGGCCCCCCCCCCACATCCCTTCCCTCCCCCCCCCAAACAAAGCCCCGCGGAGCCGCTGCGTTACCGAAACTGTTTTAATTCGCATGAAAACGCCCCGAAACGGGGAGGACGTGGGGGGAGGGGCGGCGCCACGGAGCGACACGCCACAACACGCAACGTCCCGCCGGGACACGCGATGGCACGCGATGACATGCCTGAACTGCGCCGACACGTGATGACACGGCTTGACACGCGATGACACGCGATGACACGCGCCGACACGCCTCAGGCGCGGGGGACGACGGCGAAGGGCTGCGGTGGCACCCCAGCCGGAGCCGCTCGCCGCAGGCCAGGACCCAGCGGGGCCTCACGAAGGAGAGCGACGGGTTCACGTCCAGCGCCTGCGGGAAGGGCCCAGGCGTCCGGGAAGGGGCCCAGGCGTCCGGGAAGGGCCCAGGCGTCCGGGAAGGGCCCAGGCGTCCGGGAAGGGGCCCAGGAGTCCGGGAAGGGCCCAGGCGTCTGGGAGGGGGCCCAGGTGTCCGGGAGGGGCCCAGGTGTCCGGGAGGGGCCCAGGCGTCCGGGAGGGGGCCCAGGTGTCCGGGAGGGGCCCAGGTGTCCGGGAGGGGCCCAGGTGTCCAGGAGGGACCCAGGCGTCCGGGAGGGGCCCAGGCGTCCGGGAGGGGCCCAGGTGTCCGGGAGGGGCCCAGGAGTCCGGGGGGGGACCCAGGCGTCCGGGAAGGGCCCAGGCGTCCGGGAGGGGCCCAGGCGTCCGGCAGCTCCTCACCTCCTCGAAGGTCTCGTCCCAGTCCTGCGCCGTCACCACGTGCGTCACCTTCTCGCTCATGTAGGGAGCCAGCGCCCTGCGGGGGGGGGGGAGGGGACACGCTGGGTGCTCCCCGCCCCCCCCCCCGGACGCCTGGGCCCCCTCGGACGCCGGGGCCCCTCCGTACCCGCCGAAAGCCGTCACGTAGCGCTGCAGCAGGCGCCGCTCGGGGGCCGCGAAGTCGCCGTAGAGGAAGAAGGTTTTGTCCACGAAGAAATCTGGGGGGACGGAAGGGTTAGAAAGGGCCCAGGCGTCCGGGAGGGGCCCAGGCGTCCGGGAAGGGCCCAGGTGTCCGGGAGGGGCCCAGGCGTCTGGGAAGGGCCCAGGCGTCCGGGAGGGGCCCAGGCGTCCGGGCGTACCAGGCAGGGGGGGGATGGGCTCGTCGCTGTCCGTGTTCTCGTCCGTGGAGCCGCCGTAGGGATCGTCCGCGGGGGGGGCCGGCACCATCCTGGGGGGAGGGGGGGGAAGGGAGAAGCGAGAAGGGGCAGGGTCCGGGGGGGCCCAGGCGTCCGGGCGCCCGAGGGGCCCAGGCGTCCGGGCGCCGCTCACCTGCGGGCCTCGTCGTCGGTGCGCCCGCTCACTCTGCGCAGCTCGTCGGCGGTGTCCCCCGACTCGTCCGGCGCTCTGCGGGGGGGAAGACGCGGGCGGTGGCTCCCGGACGCCTGGGCCCCCCCGGGGATGCCGCGGGGGCGGGGCCCGGACGCCTGGGCCCTCTCCTACCTGGGGGGGGGGTCGTCGGCGTCGGAGCAGGGGGGGGTCGCGGGGCCCCCCGAGGGGCCGGGCTGCGCCGGGGGGGGGCTCTGCAAGAGAGGGCAGCGTTGGGGCCCAGGCGTCCGGGAGGGGCCCAGGCGTCCGGGAAGGGGCCCAGGCGTCCGGGACGCCCCTCCCCCACCTTTCGAGCATGGCGGGGGCGGGGTGGGGGCGGGGCCTCCCCAGGCTCCTCCCCATCACTGGCAGAGGAGGCGGAGCCAGAACCGTCCAGCAGGTACCTGTGGGGGGGGGGGGCAGGACAAGAGCAAGTTACCCACGATGCACTGGGGCTCCCCCAACCCTGGGGGGTGTGGCTTTCCCCAGCCCCTCCCACCTGGGGGTGTGGCCACCCCAATTCCCCCCTGTGGGCAGTGTCCCCTTAAGCCACACCCCCATCGAGCCACCCAAGCCCCTCCCCCAAGTGGGTGTGGCCCCAAGCACCTCCCTCCAGACCCACCCCCAGCCAACCCAGAAAGGCCCTCCCACAGGGGGTGTGGCCTCCCTAAGCCCCACCCA
>NW_027118536.1:0-157308 GCF_036417845.1 Apteryx mantelli
TCGGGCGCGCACAAGCACACACGGGCCTCTACGGGCTCGCGGAGGCCTCCTACGGGCTCGCACGGGAGCGCACGGGCTCGCACAAGCTCGCACGGGCCTCTACGGGCTCGCAGAGGCCTCCACGGGCTCGTACGGGCTCGTACGGGTTCGCACGGGCGCGCACCGGACTCGCACAAGCTCGCACGGGCCTCTACGGGCTCGCAGAGGCCTCCTACGGGCTCGTACGGGCTCGTACGGGCGCGCACGGGCTCGCACAAGCTCCCACGGGCCTCTACTGGCTCGCAGAGGCCTGCTACAGGCTCGTACGGGCTCGTACGGGCTCGCACGGGCGCGCACGGCCTCGCACAAGCTCCCACCGGCCTCTACGGGCTCGCAGAGGCCTGCTACAGGCTCGTACGGGCTCGTACGGGCTCGCACGGGCGCGCACGGGGCTCGCACAAGCTCGCACGGGCCTCTACGGGCTCGCAGAGGCCTCCTACGGGCTCGTACGGGCTCACACGGGCGCGCACGGGCTCGCACAAGCTCGCACGGGCCTCTACGGGCTCGCAGAGGCCTGCTACAGGCTCGTACGGGCTCGTACGGGCTCGCACGGGCGCGCACGGGCTCGCACAAGCACACACGGGCCTCTACGGGCTCGCGGAGGCTCCTCGGTCTCGTACGGGCTCGCACGGGCTCGCACGGGCACGCACGGGCTCGCACAAGCTCGCACGGGCCTCTACGGGCTCGCAGAGGCCTCCTACGGGCTCGTACGGGCTCGTACGGGCTCGCACGGGCGCGCACAGGCTCCCACAAGCTCGCAGGGGCCTCTACGGGCTCGCAGAGGCCTCCTACGGGCTCATACGGGCTCGTACGGGCGCGCACGGGCTCGCACAAGCTCGCACGGGCCTCTACGGGCTCGCAGAGGCCTGCTACGGGCTGGTACGGGCTGGTACGGGCTTGCACGGGCGCGCACGGGCTCGCACAAGGTCGCACGGGCCTCTACGGGCTCGCAGAGGCCTCCTACGGGCTCGTACGGGCTCACACGGGCGCGCACGGGCTCGCACAAGCTCGCACGGGCCTCTACGGGCTCGCAGAGGCCTGCTACAGGCTCGTACGGGCTCGTACGGGCTCGCACGGGCGCGCACGGGCTCGCACAAGCTCCCACCGGCCTCTACGGGCTCGCAGAGGCCTCCTACGGGCTCGTACGGGCTCGTACGGGCGCGCACGGGCTCGCACAAGCTCGCACGGGCCTCTACGGGCTCGCAGAGGCCTCCTACGGGCTCGTACGGGCTCGTACGGGCTCGCACGGGCGCGTACGGGCTCGCACAAGCTCGCACGGGCCTCTACGGGCTCGCAGAGGCCTCCTACGGGCTCGTACGGGCTCGCACGGGCGCGCACGGGCTCGCACAAGCTCGCACGGGCCTCTACGGGCTCGCAGAGGCCTCCTACGGGCTCGTACGGGCTCGTACGGGCTCGCACGGGCACGCACGGGCTCGCACAAGCTCGCACGGGCCTCTACGGGCTCGCAGAGGCCTCCTACGGGCTCGTACGGGCTCCTACGGGCTCGCACGGGCGCGCACGGGCTCGCACAAACTCGCACGGGCCTCTACGGGCTCGCAGAGGCCTCCTACGGGCTCGTACGGGCTCGCACGGGCGCGCACGGGCTCGCACAAGCTCGCACGGGCCTCTACGGGCTCGCAGAGGCCTCCTACGGGCTCGTACGGGCTCGTACGGGCTCGCACGGGCGCGCACGGGCTCGCACAAGCTCGCACGGGCCTCTACGGGCTCGCAGAGGCCTCCTACGGGCTCGTACAGGCTTGTACGGGCTCGCAGAGGCCTCCTACGGGCTCGCACAAGGTCGCACGGGCCTCTATGGGCTCGCAGAGCCCTGCTACAGGCTCGTACGGGCTCGCACGGGCGCGCACGGGCTCGCACAAGCTCGCACGGGCCTCTACGGGCTCGCAGAGGCCTGCTACGGGCTCGTACGGGCTCGTACGGGCTCGCACGGGCGCGCACGGGCTCGCACAAGCTCGCCCGGGCCTCTACGGGCTCGCAGAGGCCTCCTACGGGCTCGTACGGGCTCGTACGGGCTCGCACGGGAGCGCACGGGCTCGCACAAGGTCGCACGGGCCTCCACGGGCTCGCAGAGGCCTCCTACGGGCTCGTACGGGCTCACACGGGCGCGCACGGGCTCGCACAAGCTCGCACGGGCCTCTACGGGCTCGCAGAGGCCTGCTACGGGCTCGTACGGGCTCGTACGGGCTTGCACGGGCGCGCACGGGCTCGCACAAGGTCGCACGGGCCTCTACGGGCTCGCAGAGCCCTGCTACGGGCTCGCACGGGCTCGCACGGGCGCGCACAAGCACACACGGGCCTCTACGGGCTCGCGGAGGCCTCCTACGGGCTCGCACGGGAGCGCACGGGCTCGCACAAGCTCGCACGGGCCTCTACGGGCTCGCAGAGGCCTCCTACGGCTCGTACGGGCTCGTACGGGTTCGCACGGGCGCGCACGGGCTCGCACAAGCTCGCACCGGCCTCTACGGGCTCGCAGAGGCCTCCTACGGGCTCGTACGGGCTCGTACGGGCGCGCACGCGGCTCGCACAAGCTCCCACGGGCCTCTACGGGCTCGCAGAGGCCTGCTACAGGCTCGTACGGGCTCGTACGGGCTCGCACGGGCGCGCACGGCCTCGCACAAGCTCGCACGGGCCTCTACGGGCTCGCAGAGGCCTGCTACAGGCTCGTACGGGCTCGTACGGGCTCGCACGGGCGCGCACGGGCTCGCACAAGCTCGCACGGGCCTCTACGGGCTCGCAGAGGCCTCCTACGGGCTGGTACGGGCTGGTACGGGCTTGCACGGGCGCGCACGGGCTCGCACAAGGTCGCACGGGCCTCTACGGGCTCGCAGAGGCCTCCTACGGGCTCGTACGGGCTCACACGGGCGCGCACGGGCTCGCACAAGCTCGCACGGGCCTCTACGGGCTCGCAGAGGCCTGCTACAGGCTCGTACGGGCTCGTACGGGCTCGCACGGGCGCGCACGGGCTCGCACAAGCACACACGGGCCTCTACGGGCTCGCGGAGGCCTCCTACGGTCTCGTACGGGCTCGCACGGGCTCGCACGGGCACGCACGGGCTCGCACAAGCTCGCACGGGCCTCTACGGGCTCGCAGAGGCCTCCTACGGGCTCGTACGGGCTCGTACGGGCTCGCACGGGCGCGCACAGGCTCGCACAAGCTCGCAGGGGCCTCTACGGTCTCGCAGAGGCCTCCTACGGGCTCATACGGGCTCGTACGGGCGCGCACGGGCTCGCACAAGCTCGCAGGGGCCTCTACGGGCTCGCAGAGGCCTCCTACGGGCTCGTACGGGCTCACACGGGCGCGCACGGGCTCGCACAAGCTCCCACGGGCCTCTACGGGCTCGCAGAGGCCTGCTACAGGCTCGTACGGGCTCGTACGGGCTCGCACCGGCGCGCACGGGCTCGCACAAGCTCGCACGGGCCTCTACGGGCTCGCAGAGGCCTGCTACGGGCTGGTACGGGCTGGTACGGGCTTGCACGGGCGCGCACGGGCTCGCACAATGTCGCACGGGCCTCTACGGGCTCGCAGAGGCCTCCTACGGGCTCGTACGGGCTCACACGGGCGCGCACGGGCTCGCACAAGCTCGCACGGGCCTCTACGGGCTCGCAGAGGCCTGCTACAGGCTCGTACGGGCTCGTACGGGCTCGCACGGGCGCGCACGGGCTCGCACAAGCTCGCACGGGCCTCTACGGGCTCGCAGAGGCCTCCTACGGGCTCGTACGGGCTCGCACGGGCGCGCACGGGCTCGCACAAGCTCGCACGGGCCTCTACGGGCTCGCAGAGGCCTCCTACGGGCTCGTACGGGCTCGTACGGGCTCGCACGGGCGCGTACGGACTCGCACAAGCTCGCACGGGCCTCTACGGGCTCGCAGAGGCCTCCTACGGGCTCGTACGGGCTCGCACAGGCGCGCACGGGCTCGCACAAGCTCGCACGGGCCTCTACGGGCTCGCAGAGGCCTCCTACGGGCTCGTACGGGCTCGTACGGGCTCGCACGGGCACGCACGGGCTCGCACAAGCTCGCACGGGCCTCTACGGGCTCGCAGAGGCCTCCTACGGGCTCGTACGGGCTCGCACGGGCGCGCACGGGCTCGCACAAGCTCGCACGGGCGTCTACGGGCTCGCAGAGGCCTCCTACGGGCTCGTACGGGCTCGTACGGGCTCGCACGGGCGCGCACGGGCTCGCACAAGCTCGCACGGGCCTCTACGGGCTTGCAGAGGCCTCCTACGGGCTCGTACGGGCTCGCACGGGCGCGCACGGGCCTCTACGGGCTCGCAGAGCCCTGCTACGGGCTCGTACGGGCTCGCACGGGCGCGCACAGGCTCGCACAAGCTCGCACGGGCCTCTACGGGCTCGCAGAGGCCTCCTACGGGCTCGTACCGGCTCGTACAAGCTCGCACGGGCACGCACGGGCTAGCACAAGCTCGCACGGGCCTCTACGGGCTCGCAGAGGCCTCCTACGGGCTCGTACGGGCTCGTACGGGCTCGCAGAGGCCTCCTACGGGCTCGCACAAGCTCGCACGGGCCTCTACGGGCTCGCAGAGCCCTGCTACAGGCTCGTACGGGCTCGCACGGGCGCGCACGGGCTCGCACAAGCTCGCACGGGCCTCTACGGGCTCGCAGAGGCCTGCTACGGGCTAGTACGGGCGCGCACGGGCTCGCACAAGCTCGCACGGGCCTCTACGGGCTCGCAGAGGCCTCCTACAGGCTAGTACGGGCTCGCACGGGCTCGCACAAGCTCGCACGGGCCTCTACGGGCTCGCAGAGGCCTCCTACGGGCTTGTACGGGCTCGCACGGGCGCGCACGGGCCTCTACGGGCTCGCAGAGCCCTGCTACAGGCTCGTACGGGCTCGCACGGGCGCGCACGGGCTCGCACAAGCTCGCACGGGCCTCTACGGGCTCGCAGAGGCCTCCTACGGGCTCGTACGGGCTCGCACGGGAGCGCACGGGCTCGCACAAGCTCGCACGGGCCTCTACGGGCTCGCAGAGGCCTGCTACGGTCTCGTACGGGCTCGCACGGGCGCACACGGGCTTGCACAAGCTCGCACGGGCCTCTACGGGCTCGCAGAGGCCTCCTACAGGCTGGTACGGGCTCGTACGGGCTCGCACGGGCGCGCACGGGCTCGCACAAGCTCGCACGGGCCTCTACGGGCTCGCAGAGGCCTGCTACGGGCTCGTACGGGCTCGCACGGGCGCGCACGGGCTCGCACAAGCTCGCACGGGCCTCTACGGGCTCGCAGAGGCCTCCTACGGGCTCGTACGGGCTCGCACGGGCGCGCACGGGCTCGCACAAGCTCGCACGGGCCTCTACGGGCTCGCAGAGGCCTGCTACGGGCTCGTACGGGCTCGTACGGGCTCGCACGGGCGCGCACGGGCTCGCACAAGCTCGCACGGGCCTCTACGGGCTCGCAGAGGCCTCCTACGGGCTCGTACGGGCTCGCACGGGCTCGCACGGGCTCGCACAAGCTCGCACGGGCCTCTACGGGCTCGCTGAGACCTCCTACGGGCTCGTACGGGCTCGCATGGGCTCGCACGGGCTCGCACAAGCTCGCACGGGCCTCTACGGGCTCGCAGAGGCCTGCTACGGGCTCGTACGGGCTCGCACGGGCGCGCACGGGCTCGCACAAGCTCGCACGGGCCTCTACGGGCTCGCAGAGGCCTCCTACGGGCTCGTACGGGCTCGCACGGGCGCGCACGGGCTCGCACAAGCTCGCACGGGCCTCTACGGGCTCGCAGAGGCCTGCTACGGGCTCGTACGGGCTCGTACGGGCTCGCACGGGCGCGCACGGGCTCGCACAAGCTCGCACGGGCCTCTACGGGCTCGCAGAGGCCTCCTACGGGCTCGTACGGGCTCGCACAGGCGCGCACGGGCTCGCACAAGCTCGCACGGGCCTCTACGGGCTCGCTGAGACCTCCTACGGGCTCGTACGGGCTCGCATGGGCTCGCACGGGCTCGCACAAGATCGCACGGGCCTCTACGGGCTCGTAGAGGCCTCCTACGGGCTCGTACGGGCTCGCACGGGCGCGCACGGGCTCGCACAAGCTCGCACGGGCCTCTACGGGCTCGCAGAGGCCTCCTACGGGCTCGTACAGACTCGCACGGGCGCGCACGGGCTCGCACAAGCTCGCACGGGCCTCTACGGGCTCGCAGAGGCCTCCTATGGGCTCGTACGGGCTCGCACGGGCGCGCACGGGCTCGCACAAGCTCGCACGGGCCTCTACGGGCTCGCAGAGGCCTGCTACGGGCTCGTACGGGCTCGTACGGGCTCGCACGGGCACGCACGGGCTCGCACAAGCTCGCATGGGCCTCTACGGGCTCGCAGAGGCCTCCTACGGGCTCGTACAGGCTTGTACGGGCTCGCACGGGCGCGCACGGGCTCGCACAAGCTCGCACGGGCCTCTACGGGCTCGCAGAGCCCTGCTACGGGCTCGTACGGGCTCGCACGGGCGCGCACGGGCGCGCACGGGCTCGCACAAGCTCGCACGGGCCTGTACGGGCTCGCAGAGGCCTCCTACGGGCTCGTACGGGCTCGCATGGGCTCGCACGGGCTCGCACAAGCTCACACGGGCCTCTACGGGCTCGCAGAGGCCTCCTACGGGCTCGTACGGGCTCGCATGGGCGCGCACGGGCTCGCACGGGCTCGCACGGGCCTCTACGGGCTCGCAGAGGCCTGCTACGGGCTCGTACGGGCTCGTACGGGCTCGCACGGGCGCGCACGGGCTCGCACAAGCTCGCACGGGCCTCTACGGGCTCGCAGAGGCCTGCTACGGGCTCGTACGGGCTCGCACGGGCGCGCACGGGCTCGCACAAGCTCGCACGGGCCTCTACGGGCTCGCAGAGGCCTCCTACGGGCTCGTACGGGCTCGTACGGGCTCGTACGGGCGCGCACGGGCTCGCACAATCTCGCAGGGGCCTCTATGGGCTCGCAGAGGCCTCCTACGGGCTCGTAAGGGCTCGTACAAGCTCGCACGGGCGCGCACGGGCTCACACAAGCTCGCACGGGCCTCTACGGGCTCGCAGAGGCCTCCTACGGGCTCGTACGGGCTCGCACGGGCGCGCACGGGCTCGCACAAGCTCGCACGGGACTCTACGGGCTCGCAGAGGCCTGCTACGGGCTCGTACGGGCTCGTACGGGCTCGCACGGGCGCGCACGGTCTCGCACGGGCCTCTATGGGCTCGCAGAGGCCTCCTACGGGCTCGTACGGGCTCGTACGGGCTCGCACGGGCGCGCACGGGCTCGCACAAGCTCGCACGGGCCTCTACGTGCTCGCAGAGCCCTGCTACGGTCTCGTACGGGCTCGCACGGGCGCGCACGGGCTCGCACAAGCTCGCACGGGCCTCTACGGGCTCGCAGAGGCCTCCTACGGGCTCGTACGGGCTCGCACGGGCGCGCACGGGCTCGCACAAGCTCGCACGGGCCTCTACGGGCTCGCAGAGGCCTGCTACGGGCTCGTACGGGCTCGCACGGGCGCGCACGGGCTCGCACAAGCTCGCACGGGCCTCTACGGGCTCGCAGAGGCCTGCTACGGGCTGGTACGGGCTGGTACGGGCTTGCACGGGCGCGCACGGGCTCGCACAAGGTCGCACGGGCCTCTACGGGCTCGCAGAGCCCTGCTACGGGCTTGTACGGGCTCGCACGGGCGCGCACAAGCACACACGGGCCTCTACGGGCTCGCAGAGGCCTCCTACGGGCTCGTACGGGCTCGTACGGGTTCGCACGGGCGCGCACGGACTCGCACAAGCTCGCACCGGCCTCTACGGGCTCGCAGAGGCCTCCTACGGGCTCGTACGGGCTCGTACGGGCGCGCACGGGCTCGCACAAGCTCCCACGGGCCTCTACGGGCTCGCAGAGGCCTGCTACAGGCTCGTACGGGCTCGTACGGGCTCGCACGGGCGCGCACGGCCTCGCACAAGCTCCCACCGGCCTCTACGGGCTCGCAGAGGCCTGCTACAGGCTCGTACGGGCTCGTACGGGCTCGCACGGGCGCGCACGGGCTCGCACAAGCTCGCACGGGCCTCTACGGGCTCGCAGAGGCCTCCTACGGGCTCGTACGGGCTCACACGGGCGCGCACGGGCTCGCACAAGCTCGCACGGGCCTCTACGGGCTCGCAGAGGCCTGCTACAGGCTCGTACGGGCTCGTACGGGCTCGCACGGGCGCGCACGGGCTCGCACAAGCACACACGGGCCTCTACGGGCTCGCGGAGGCCTCCTACGGTCTCGTACGGGCTCGCACGGGCGCGCACGGGCTCGCACAAGCTCGCACGGGCCTCTACGGGCTCACAGAGGCCTGCTACGGGCTCGTACGGGCTCGTACGGGCTCGCACGGGCGCGCACGGGCTCGCACAAGCTCGCCCGGGGCTCTACGGTCTCGCAGAGGCCTCCTACGGGCTCGTACGGGCTCGTACGGGCTCGCACGGGAGCGCACGGGCTCGCACAAGGTCGCACGGGCCTCCACGGGCTCGCAGAGGCCTCCTACGGGCTCGTACGGGCTCACACGGGCGCGCACGGGCTCGCACAAGCTCGCACGGGCCTCTACGGGCTCGCAGAGGCCTGCTACGGGCTCGTACGGGCTCGTACGGGCTCGCACGGGCGCGCACGGGCTTGCACAAGCTCGCACGGGCCTCTACGGGCTCGCAGAGGCCTGCTACGGGCTGGTACGGGCTGGTACGGGCGCGCACGGGCGCGCACGGGCTCGCACAAGGTCGCACGGGCCTCTACGGGCTCGCAGAGGCCTCCTACGGGCTCGTACGTGCTCACACGGGCGCGCACGGGCTCGCACAAGCTCGCACGGGCCTCTACGGGCTCGCAGAGGCCTGCTACAGGCTCGTACGGGCTCGTACGGGCTCGCACGGGCGCGCACGGGCTCGCACAAGCTCGCACGGGCCTCTACGGGCTCGCAGAGGCCTCCTACGGGCTCGTACGGGCTCGTACAAGCTCGCACACGCCTGTACAGGCTCGCACAAGCTCGCACGGGCCTCTACGGGCTCGCAGAGGCCTCCTACGGGCTCGTACGGGCTCGTACGGGCTCGCATGGGCGCGCACGGGCTCGCACAAGCTCGCACGGGCCTCTACGGGCTCGCAGAGCCCTGCTACGGGCTCCTACGGGCTCGCACGGGCGCGCACGGGCTCGCACAAGCTCGCATGGGCCTCTACGGGCTCGCAGAGGCCTCCTATGGGCTCGTACGGGCTCGTACGGGATCGCACGGGCGCGCACGGGCTCGCACAAGCTCGCACGGGCCTCTACGGGCTCGCAGAGGCCTGCTACAGGCTCGTACGGGCCCGTACGGGCTCGCACGGGTGCAAAAAGGCTCGCACAAGCTCGCACGGGCCTCTACGGGCTCGCAGAGGCCTCCTACGGGCTCGTACGGGCTCGTACGGGATCGCACGGGCGCGCACGGGCTCGCACAAGCTCGCACGGGACTCTACGGGCTCGCAGAGGCCTGCTACAGGCTCGTACGGGCTCGTACGGGCTCGCACGGGCATGCACGGGCTCGCACAAGCTCGCACGGGCCTCTACGGGCTCGCAGAGGCCTCCTACGGGCTCGTACGGGCTCGTACGGGCTCGCACGGGCATGCACGGGCTCGCACAAGCTCGCACGGGCCTCTACGGGCTCGCAGAGGCCTCCTACAGGCTCGTACGGGCTTGTACGGGCTCGCACGGGCACGCACGGGCTCGCACAAGCTCGCACGGGCCTCTACGGGCTCGCAGAGGCCTCCTACGGGCTCGTACGGGCTCGCACGGGCGCTCACGGGCTCGCACAAGCTCGCACGGGCCTCTACGGGCTCGCAGAGGCCTCCTGCGGGCTCGTACGGGCTCACACGGGCGCGCACGGGCTCGCACAAGCTCGCACGGGCATCTACGGGCTCGCAGAGGCCTCCTACGGGCTCGTACCGGCTCGTACAAGCTCGCACGGGCACGCACGGGCTCGCACAAGCTCGCACGGGCCTCTACGGGCTCGCAGAGGCCTGCTACGGGCTCGTACAGGCTCGTACGGGCTCGCAGAGGCCTCCTACGGGCTCGCACAAGCTCGCACGGGCCTCTACGGGCTCGCAGAGCCCTGCTACAGGCTCGTACGGGCTCGCACGGGCGCGCACGGGCTCGCACAAGCTCGCACGGGCCTCTACAGGCTCGCAGAGCCCTCCTACGGGCTCGTACGGGCTCGCACGGGCGCGCACGGGCTCGCACAAGCTCGCACGGGCCTCTACGGGCTCGCAGAGGCCTGCTACGGGCTCGTACGGGCTCGTACGGGCGCGCACGGGCTCGCACAAGCTCGCACGGGCCTCTGCGGGCTCACAGAGGCCTCCTACGGGCTCGTACGGGCTCGCACGGGCACGCACGGTCTCGCACAAGCTCGCACGGGCCTCTACGGGCTCGCAGAGGCCTGCTACGGGCTGGTACGGGCTCGTACGGGCTCGCACGGGCGCGCACGGGCTCGCACAAGCTCGCACGGGCCTCTACGGGCTCACAGAGGCCTGCTACGGGCTCGTACGGGCTCGTACGGGCTCGCACGGGCGCGCACGGGCTCGCACAAGCTCGCACAGGCCTCTACGGGCTCGCAAAGGCCTCCTACGGGCTCGTACGGGCTCGTACGGGCTCGCATGGGCGCGCACGGGCTCGCACAATCTCGCAGGGGCCTCTATGGGCTCGCAGAGGCCTCCTACGGGCTCGTACGGGCTCGTACAAGCTCGCACGGGCGCGCACGGGCTCACACAAGCTCGCACGGGCCTCTACGGGCTCACAGAGGCCTCCTACGGGCTCGTACGGGCTCGCACGGGCGCGCACGGGCTCGCACAAGCTCGCACGGGCCTCTACGGGCTCGCAGAGGCCTCCTACGGGCTCGTACGGGCTCGTACGGGCTCGCACGGGCGCGCACGGGCTCGCACAAGGTCGCACGGGCCTCTACGGGCTCGCAGAGGCCTCCTACGGGCTCGTACGGGCTCGTACGGGCTCGCACAGGCGCGCACGGGCTCGCACACGGTCGCACGGGCCTCTACGGGCTCGCAGAGGCCTCCTACGGGCTCGTACGGGCTCGTACGGGCTCGCACGGGCGCGCACGGGCTCGCACAAGCTCGCACGGGCCTCTACGGGCTCGCAGAGGCCTCCTACGGGCTCGTACGGGCTCGCATGGGCTCGCACGGGCTCGCACAAGCTCACACGGGCCTCTACGGGCTCGCAGAGGCCTCCTACGGGCTCGTACGGGCTCACACGGGCGCGTACGGGCTCGCACAAGCTCGCACGGGCCTCTACGGGCTCGCAGAGGCCTCCTACGGGCTCGTACGGGCTCGTACGGGCTCGCACGGGCGCGCACGGGCTCGCACAAGCTCGCACGGGCCTCTACGGGCGCGCAGAGGCCTCCTACGGGCTCGTACGAGCGCGCACGGGCTCGCACAAGCTCGCACGGGCCTCTACGGGCTCGCTGAGACCTCCTACGGGCTCGTACGGGCTCGCATGGGCTCGCACGGGCTCGCACAAGATCGCACGGGCCTCTACGGGCTCGCAGAGGCCTCCTACGGGCTCGTACAGACTCGCAGGGGCGCGCAAGGGCGCGCACGGGCTCGCACAAGCTCGCACGGGCCTCTACGGGCTCGCAGAGGCCTCCTACGGGCTCGTACGGGCTCGCACGGGCGCGCACGGGCTCGCACAAGCTCGCACGGGCCTCTACGGGCTCGCAGAGGCCTGCTACGGGCTCGCACGGGCACGCACGGGCTCGCACAAGCTCGCATGGGCCTCTACGGGCTCGCAGAGGCCTCCTACGGGCTCGTACAGGCTTGTACGGGCTCGCACGGGCGCGCACGGGCTCGCACAAGCTCGCACGGGCCTCTACGGGCTCGCAGAGCCCTGCTACGGGCTCGTACGGGCTCGCACGGGCGCGCACGGGCGCGCACGGGCTCGCACAAGCTCGCACGGGCCTCTACGGGCTTGCAGAGGCCTGCTACGGGCTCGTACGGGCTCGTACGGGCTCGCACGGGCGCGCACGGGCTCGCACAAGCTCGCATGGGCCTCTACGGGCTCGCAGAGGCCTCCTACGGGCTCGTACAGGCTCGTACGGGCTCGCACGGGCGCGCACGGGCTCGCACAAGCTCGCACGGGCCTCTACGGGCTCGCAGAGGCCTCCTACGGGCTCGTACGGGCTCGCACGGGCGCGCACGGGCTCGCACAGCTCGCACGGGCCTCTACGGGCTCGCAGAGGCCTCCTACGGGCTCGTACGGGCTCGTACGGGCTCGCACGGGCACGCACGGGCTCGCACAAGCTCGCACGGGCCTCTACGGGCTCGCAGAGGCCTCCTACGGGCTCGTACGGGCTCCTACGGGCTCGCACGGGCGCGCACGGTCTCGCACAAACTCGCACGGGCCTCTACGGGCTCGCAGAGGCCTCCTACGGGCTCGTACGGGCTCGTACGGGCGCGCACGGGCTCGCACAATCTCGCAGGTGCCTCTATGGGCTCGCAGAGGCCTCCTACGGGCTCGTACGGGCTCGTACGGGCTCGCACGGGCACGCACGGGCTCGCACAAGCTCGCACGGGCCTCTACGGGCTCGCAGAGGCCTCCTACGGGCTCGTACGGGCTCCTACGGGCTCGCACGGGCGCGCACGGTCTCGCACAAACTCGCACGGGCCTCTACGGGCTCGCAGAGGCCTCCTACGGGCTCGTACGGGCTCGTACGGGCGCGCACGGGCTCGCACAAGCTCGCACGGGCCTCTACGGGCTCGCAGAGGCCTCCTACGGGCTCGTACGGGCTCGCACGGGCGCGCACGGGCTCGCACAAGCTCGCACGGGCCTCTACGGGCTCGCAGAGGCCTCCTACGGGCTCGTACGGGCTCGTACGGGCTCGCACGGGCGCGCACGGGCTCGCACAAGCTCGCACGGGCCTCTACGGGCTCGCAGAGGCCTGCTACGGGCTGGTACGGGCTCGTACGGGCTCGCACGGGCGCGCACGGGCTCGCACAAGCTCGCACGGGCCTCTACGGGCTCACAGAGGCCTGCTACGGGCTCGTACGGGCTCGTACGGGCTCGCACGGGCGCGCACGGGCTCGCACAAGCTCGCACAGGCCTCTACGGGCTCGCAAAGGCCTCCTACGGGCTCGTACGGGCTCGTACGGGCTCGCATGGGCGCGCACGGGCTCGCACAATCTCGCAGGGGCCTCTATGGGCTCGCAGAGGCCTCCTACGGGCTCGTACGGGCTCGTACAAGCTCGCACGGGCGCGCACGGGCTCACACAAGCTCGCACGGGCCTCTACGGGCTCGCAGAGGCCTCCTACGGGCTCGTACGGGCTCGCACGGGCGCGCACGGGCTCGCACAAGCTCGCACGGGCCTCTACGGGCTCGCAGAGGCCTCCTACGGGCTCGTACGGGCTCGTACGGGCTCGCACGGGCGCGCACGGGCTCGCACAAGGTCGCACGGGCCTCTACGGGCTCGCAGAGGCCTCCTACGGGCTCGTACGGGCTCGTACGGGCTCGCACAGGCGCGCACGGGCTCGCACACGGTCGCACGGGCCTCTACGGGCTCGCAGAGGCCTCCTACGGGCTCGTACGGGCTCGTACGGGCTCGCACGGGCGCGCACGGGCTCGCACAAGCTCGCACGGGCCTCTACGGGCTCGCAGAGGCCTCCTACGGGCTCGTACGGGCTCGCATGGGCTCGCACGGGCTCGCACAAGCTCACACGGGCCTCTACGGGCTCGCAGAGGCCTCCTACGGGCTCGTACGGGCTCACACGGGCGCGTACGGGCTCGCACAAGCTCGCACGGGCCTCTACGGGCTCGCAGAGGCCTCCTACGGGCTCGTACGGGCTCGTACGGGCTCGCACGGGCGCGCACGGGCTCGCACAAGCTCGCACGGGCCTCTACGGGCGCGCAGAGGCCTCCTACGGGCTCGTACGAGCGCGCACGGGCTCGCACAAGCTCGCACGGGCCTCTACGGGCTCGCTGAGACCTCCTACGGGCTCGTACGGGCTCGCATGGGCTCGCACGGGCTCGCACAAGATCGCACGGGCCTCTACGGGCTCGCAGAGGCCTCCTACGGGCTCGTACAGACTCGCAGGGGCGCGCAAGGGCGCGCACGGGCTCGCACAAGCTCGCACGGGCCTCTACGGGCTCGCAGAGGCCTCCTACGGGCTCGTACGGGCTCGCACGGGCGCGCACGGGCTCGCACAAGCTCGCACGGGCCTCTACGGGCTCGCAGAGGCCTGCTACGGGCTCGCACGGGCACGCACGGGCTCGCACAAGCTCGCATGGGCCTCTACGGGCTCGCAGAGGCCTCCTACGGGCTCGTACGGGCTCCTACGGGCTCGCACGGGCGCGCACGGTCTCGCACAAACTCGCACGGGCCTCTACGGGCTCGCAGAGGCCTCCTACGGGCTCGTACGGGCTCGTACGGGCGCGCACGGGCTCGCACAAGCTCGCACGGGCCTCTACGGGCTCGCAGAGGCCTCCTACGGGCTCGTACGGGCTCGCACGGGCGCGCACGGGCTCGCACAAGCTCGCACGGGCCTCTACGGGCTCGCAGAGGCCTCCTACGGGCTCGTACGGGCTCGTACGGGCTCGCACGGGCGCGCACGGGCTCGCACAAGCTCGCACAGGCCTCTACGGGCTCGCAGAGGCCTCCTACGGGCTCGTACGGGCTCCTACGGGCTCGCACGGGCGCGCACGGGCTCGCACAAGCTCGCACGGGCCTCTACGGGCTCGCAGAGGCCTCCTACGGGCTCGTACGGGCTCACACGGGCGCGCACGGGCTCGCACAAGCTCGCACGGGCCTCTACGGTCTCGCAGAGGCCTGCTACAGGCCCGTACGGGCTCGTACGGGCTCGCACGGGCGCGCACGGGCTCGCACAAGATCGCACGGGACTCTACGGGCTCGTAGAGGCCTCCTGCGGGCTCGTACGGGCTCGCACGGGCGCGCACGGGCTCGCACAAGCTCGCACGGGACTCTATGGGCTCGCAGAGGCCTCCTACGGGCTCGTACGGGCTCATACGGGCTCGCACGGGCGCGCACGGACTCGCACAATCTCGCAGGGGCCTCTACAGGCTCGCAGAGGCCTCCTACGGGCTCGTACGGGCTCGTACAAGCTCGCACGGGCACGCACGGGCTCGCACAAGCTCGCACGGGCCTCTACGGGCTCGCAGAGGCCTCCTACGGGCTCGTACGGGCTCGTACGGGCTCGCAGAGGCCTCCTACGGGCTCGCACAAGCTTGCACGGGCCTCTACGGGCTCGCAGAGCCCTGCTACAGGCTCGTACGGGCTCGCACGGGCGCGCACGGGCTCGCACAAGCTCGCACGGGCCTCTACGGGCTCGCAGAGGCCTCCTACGGGCTCGTACGGGCTCGTACAGGCGCGCACGGGCGCGCACAAGCTCGCACGGGCCTCTACGGGCTCGCAGAGGCCTGCTACGGGCTCGTACGGGCTCGCACGGGCGCGCACGGGCTCGCACAAGCTCGCACGGGCCTCTACGGGCTCACAGAGGCCTGCTACGGGCTCGTACGGGCTCGTACGGGCTCGCACGGGCGCGCACGGGCTCGCACAAGCTCGCACAGGCCTCTACGGGCTCGCAAAGGCCTCCTACGGGCTCGTACAGGCTCGTACGGGCTCGCACGGGCGCGCACGGGCTCGCACAAGGTCGCACGGGCCTCTACGGGCTCGCAGAGGCCTGCTACGGGCTCGTACGGGCTCGTACGGGCTCGCACAGGCGCGCACGGGCTCGCACACGGTCGCACGGGCCTCTACGGGCTCGCAGAGGCCTCCTACGGGCTCGTACGGGCTCGCACGGGCGCGCACGGGCGCGCACAAGCTTGCACGGGCCTCTACGGGCTCGCAGAGGCCTCCTACGGGCTCGTACAGACTCGCAGGGGCGCGCAAGGGCGCGCACGGGCTCGCACAAGCTTGCACGGGCCTCTACGGGCTCGCAGAGGCCTCCTACTGGCTCGTACGGGCTCGCACGGGCGCGCACCGGGCTCGCACAAGCTCGCACGGGCCTCTACGGGCTCGCAGAGGCCTGCTACGGGCTCGCACGGGCACGCACGGGCTCGCACAAGCTCGCATGGGCCTCTACGGGCTCGCAGAGGCCTCCTACGGGCTCGTACAGGCTTGTACGGGCTCGCACGGGCGCGCACGGGCTCGCACAAGCTCGCACGGGCCTCTACGGGCTCGCAGAGCCCTGCTACGGGCTCGTACGGGCTCGCACGGGCGCGCACGGGCGCGCACGGGCTCGCACAAGCTCGCACGGGCCTCTACGGGCTCGCAGAGGCCTGCTACGGGCTCGTACGGGCTCGTACGGGCTCGCACGGGCGCGCACGGGCTCGCACAAGCTCGCATGGGCCTCTACGGGCTCGCAGAGGCCTCCTACGGGCTCGTACGGGCTCGTACGGGCTCGCACGGGCGCGCACGGGCTCGCACAAGCTCGCACGGGCCTCTACGGGCTCGCAGAGGCCTCCTACGGGCTCGTACGGGCTCGCACGGGCGCGCACGGGCTCGCACAAGCTCGCACGGGCCTCTACGGGCTCGCAGAGGCCTCCTACGGGCTCGTACGGGCTCGTACGGGCTCGCACGGGCACGCACGGGCTCGCACGGGCCTCTACGGGCTCGCAGAGGCCTCCTACGGGCTCGTACGGGCTCGTACGGGCTCGCACGGGCACGCACGGGCTCGCACAAGCTCGCACGGGCCTCTACGGGCTCGCAGAGGCCTCCTACGGGCTCGTACGGGCTCGCACGGGCGCGCACGGGCTCGCACAAGCTCGCACGGGCCTCTACGGGCTCGCAGAGGCCTCCTACGGGCTCGTACGGGCTCGCACGGGCGCGCACGGGCTCGCACAAGCTCGCACGGGCCTCTACGGTCTCGCAGAGGCCTGCTACAGGCCCGTACGGGCTCGTACGGGCTCGCACGGGCGCGCACGGGCTCGCACAAGCTCGCACAGGCCTCTACGAGCTCGCAAAGGCCTCCTACGGGCTCGTACGGGCTCGTACGGGCTCGCATGGGCGCGCACGGGCTCGCACAATCTCGCAGGGGCCTCTATGGGCTCGCAGAGGCCTCCTACGGGCTCGTACGGGCTCGTACAAGCTCGCACGGGCGCGCACAGGGCTCACACAAGCTCGCACGGGCCTCTACGGGCTCGCAGAGGCCTCCTACGGGCTCGTACGGGCTCGCACGGGCGCGCACGGGCTCGCACAAGCTCGCACGGGCCTCTACGGGCTCGCAGAGGCCTCCTACGGGCTCGTACGGGCTCGTACAGGCTCGCACGGGCGCGCACGGGCTCGCACAAGGTCGCACGGGCCTCTACGGGCTCGCAGAGGCCTCCTACGGGCTCGTATGGGCTCGTACGGGCTCGCACGGGCGCGCACGGGCTCGCACAAGCTCGCACGGGCCTCTACGGGCTCGCAGAGGCCTCCTACAGGCTCGTACGGGCTCGCACGGGCGCGCACGGGCTCGCACAAGCTCGCACGGGCCTCTACGGGCTCGCTGAGACCTCCTACGGGCTCGTACGGGCTCGCATGGGCTCGCACGGGCTCGCACAAGATCGCACGGGCCTCTACGGGCTCGTAGAGGCCTCCTACGGGCTCGTACGGGCTCGCACGGGCGCGCACGGGCGCGCACAAGCTTGCACGGGCCTCTACGGGCTCGCAGAGGCCTCCTACGGGCTCGTACAGACTCGCAGGGGCGCGCAAGGGCGCGCACGGGCTCGCACAAGCTCGCACGGGCCTCTACGGGCTCGCAGAGCCCTGCTACGGGCTCGCACGGGCACGCACGGGCTCGCACAAGCTCGCATGGGCCTCTACGGGCTCGCAGAGGCCTCCTACGGGCTCGTACGGGCTTGTACGGGCTCGCACGGGCGCGCACGGGCTCGCACAAGCTCGCACGGGCCTCTACGGGCTCGCAGAGGCCTCCTACGGGCTGGTACGGGCTCGTACGGGCTCGCACGGGCGCGCACGGGCTCGCACAAGCTCGCACGGGCCTCTACGGGCTCGCAGAGCCCTGCTACGGGCTCGTACGGGCTCGCACGGGCGCGCACGGGCGCGCACGGGCTCGCACAAGCTCGCACGGGCCTCTACGGGCTCGCAGAGGCCTGCTACGGGCTCGTACGGGCTCGTACGGGCTCGCACGGGCGCGCACGGGATCGCACAAGCTCGCATGGGCCTCTACGGGCTCGCAGAGGCCTCCTACGGGCTCGTACAGGCTCGTACGGGCTCGCACGGGCGCGCACGGGCTCGCACAAGCTCGCACGGGCCTCTACGGGCTCGCAGAGGCCTCCTACGGGCTCGTACGGGCTCGCACGGGCGCGCACGGGCTCGCACAAGCTCGCACGGGCCTCTACGGGCTCGCAGAGGCCTCCTACGGGCTCGTACGGGCTCGTACGGGCTCGCACGGGCACGCACGGGCTCGCACAAGCTCGCACGGGCCTCTACGGGCTCGCAGAGGCCTCCTACGGGCTCGTACGGGCTCCTACGGGCTCGCACGGGCGCGCACGGTCTCGCACAAACTCGCACGGGCCTCTACGGGATCGCAAAGGCCTCCTACGGGCTCGTACGGGCTCGTACGGGCGCGCACGGGCTCGCACAAGCTCGCACGGGCCTCTACGGTCTCGCAGAGGCCTGCTACAGGCCCGTACGGGCTCGTACGGGCTCGCACGGGCGCGCACGGGCTCGCACAAGCTCGCACGGGCCTCTACGGGCTCGCAGAGCCCTGCTACGGGCTTGTACGGGCTCGCACGGGCGCGCACGGGCTCGCACAAGCTCGCACGGGCCTCTACGGGCTCGCAGAGGCCTCCTACGGGCTCGTACGGGCTCGTATGGGCTCGCACGGGCGCGCACGGGCTCGCACAAGCTCGCACGGGCCTCTACGGGCTCGCAGAGGCCTCCTACGGGCTCGTACGGGCTCGCACGAGCGCGCACAAGCACACACAGGCCTCTACGGGCTCGCGGAGGCCTCCTACGGGCTCGTACGGGCTCGCACGGGCTCGCACGGGCACGCACGGGCTCGCACAAGCTCGCACGGGCCTCTACGGGCTCGCAGAGGCCTCCTACGGGCTCGTACGGGCTCGCATGGGCGCGCACGGGCTCGCACAAGGTCACACGGGCCTCTACGGGCTCGCAGAGGCCTCCTACGGGCTCGTACGGGCTCACACGGGCGCGCACGGGCTCGCACAAGCTCGCACGGGCCTCTACGGGCTCGCAGAGGCCTCCTACGGGCTCCTACGGGCTCGTACGGGCTCGCACGGGCGCGCACGGGCTCGCACAAGCTCGCACAGGCCTCTACGGGCTCGCAGAGGCCTCCTACGGGCTCGTACGGGCTCGTACGGGCTCGCACGGGCGCGCACGGGCTCGCACAAGCTCGCACGGGCCTCTACGGGCTCGCAGAGGCCTCCTACGGGCTCGTACGGGCTCACACGGGCGCGCACGGGCTCGCACAAGCTCGCACGGGCCTCTACGGTCTCGCAGAGGCCTGCTACAGGCCCGTACGGGCTCGTACGGGCTCGCACGGGCGCGCACGGGCTCGCACAAGCTCGCACGGGCCTCTACGGGCTCGCAGAGCCCTGCTACGGGCTTGTACGGGCTCGCACGGGCGCGCACGGGCTCGCACAAGCTCGCACGGGCCTCTACGGGCTCGCAGAGGCCTCCTACGGGCTCGTACGGGCTCGTATGTGCTCGCACGGGCGCGCACGGGCTCGCACAAGCTCGCACGGGCCTCTACGGGCTCGCAGAGGCCTGCTACGGGCTCGTACGGGCTCGCACGAGCGCGCACAAGCACACACAGGCCTCTACGGGCTCGCGGAGGCCTCCTACGGGCTCGTACGGGCTCGCACGGGCTCGCACGGGCACGCACGGGCTCGCACAAGCTCGCACGGGCCTCTACGGGCTCGCAGAGGCCTCCTACGGGCTCGTACGGGCTCGCATGGGCGCGCACGGGCTCGCACAAGGTCGCACGGGCCTCTACAGGCTCGCAGAGGCCTCCTACGGGCTCGTACGGGCTCACACGGGCGCGCACGGGCTCGCACAAGCTCGCACGGGCCTCTACGGGCTCGCAGAGGCCTGCTACAGGCCCGTACGGGCTCGTACGGGCTCGCACGGGCGCGCACGGGCTCGCACAAGATCGCACGGGCCTCTACGGGCTCGTAGAGGCCTCCTGCGGGCTCGTACGGGCTCGCACGGGCGCGCACGGGCTCGCACAAGCTCGCACGGGACTCTACGGGCTCGCAGAAGCCTCCTACGGGCTCGTACCGGCTCGTACAAGCTCGCACGGGCACGCACGGGCTCGCACAAGCTCGCACGGGCCTCTACGGGCTCGCAGAGGCCTCCTACAGGCTCGTACGGGCTAGTACGGGCTCGCAGAGGCCTCCTACGGGCTCGCACAAGCTCGCACGGGCCTCTACGGGCTCGCAGAGCCCTGCTACAGGCTCGTACGGGCTCGCACGGGCGCGCACGGGCTCGCACAAGCTCGCACTGGCCTCTACGGGCTCGCAGAGGCCTGCTACGGGCTCGTACGGGCTCGTACGGGCTCGCACGGGCGCGCACAAGCTCGCACGGGCCTCTACGGGCTCACAGAGGCCTGCTACGGGCTCGTACGGGCTCGCACGGGCGCACACGGGCTCGCACAAGCTCGCACGGGCCTCTACGGGCTCGCAGAGGCCTGCTACGGGATCGTACGGGCTCGTACGGGCTCGCACGGGCGCGCACGGGCTCGCACAAGCTCGCACGGGCCTCTACGGGCTCGCAGAGCCCTGCTACGGGCTTGTACGGGCTCGCACGGGCGCGCACGGGCTCGCACAAGCTCGCACGGGCCTCTACGGGCTCGCAGAGGCCTCCTACGGGCTCGTACGGGCTCGTATGGGCTCGAACGGGCGCGCACGGGCTCGCACAAGCTCGCACGGGCCTCTACGGGCTCGCAGAGGCCTCCTACGGGCTCGTACGGGCTCGCACGAGCGCGCACAAGCACACACAGGCCTCTACGGGCTCGCGGAGGCCTCCTACGGGCTCGTACGGGCTCGCACGGGCTCGCACGGGCGCGCACGGGCTCGCACAAGCTCGCACGGGCCTCTACGGGCTCGCAGAGGCCTGCTACGGGCTCGTACGGGCTCGCACGGGCGCGCACGGGCTCGCACAAGCTCGCACGGGCCTCTACGGGCTCGCAGAGGCCTCCTACGGGCTCGTACGGGCGCGCACGGGCTCGCACAAGCTCGCACGGGCCTCTACGGGCTCGCTGAGACCTCCTACGGGCTCGTACGGGCTCGCATGGGCTCGCACGGGCTCGCACAAGATCGCACGGGCCTCTACGGGCTCGTAGAGGCCTCCTACGGGCTCGTACGGGCTCGCACGGGCGCGCACGGGCTCGCACAAGCTCGCACGGGCCTCTACGGGCTCGCAGAGGCCTCCTACGGGCTCGTACAGACTCGCACGGGCGCGCACGGGCGCGCACGGGCTCGCACAAGCTCGCACGGGCCTCTACGGGCTCGCAGAGGCCTCCTACGGTCTCCTACGGGCTCGCACGGGCGTGCACAGGCTCGCACAGGCTCGCACGGGCCTCTACGGGCTCGCAGAGGCCTCCTACGGGCTCGTACGGGCTCGTACGGGCTCGCACGGGCGCGCACGGGCTCGCACAAGCTCGCACGGGCCTCTACGGGCTCGCAGAGGCCTGCTACGGGCTCGTACGGGCTCGTACGGGCTCGCACGGGCGCGCACGGGCTCGCACAAGCTCGCACGGGCCTCTACGGGCTCGCAGAGGCCTCCTACGGGCTCGTAAGGGCTCGCACGGGCGCGCACGGGCTCGCACAAGCTCGCACGGGCCTCTACGGGCTCGCAGAGGCCTCCTACGGGCTCGTACGGGCTCGTACGGGCTCGCACGGGCACGCACGGGCTCGCACAAGCTCGCACGGGCCTCTACGGGCTCGCAGAGGCCTCCTACGGGCTCGTACGGGCTCCTACGGGCTCGCACGGGCGCGCACGGGCTCGCACAAACTCGCACGGGCCTCTACGGGCTCGCAGAGGCCTCCTACGGGCTCGTACGGGCTCGTACGGGCGCGCACGGGCTCGCACAAGCTCGCACGGGCCTCTACGGGCTCGCAGAGGACTGCTACGGGCTCGTACGGGCTCGTACGGGCTCGCACGGGCACGCACGGGCTCGCACAAGCTCGCACGGGCCTCTACGGGCTCGCAGAGGCCTCCTACGGGCTCGTACGGGCTCGCACGGGCGCGCACGGGCTCGCACAATCTCGCACGGGCCTCTACGGGCTCGCAGAGGCCTCCTACGGGCTCGTACTGGCTCGTACAAGCTCGCACAGGCCTGTACAGGCTCGCACAAGCTCGCACGGGCCTCTACGGGCTCACAGAGGCCTCCTACGGGCTCGTACGGGCTCGTACGGGCTCGCATGGGCGCGCACGGGCTCGCACAAGCTCGCACGGGCCTCTACGGGCTCGCAGAGCCCTGCTACGGGCTCGTACGGGCTCGCACGGGCGCGCACGGGCTCGCACAAGCTCGCACGGGCCTCTACGGGCTCGCAGAGGCCTCCTACGGGCTCGTACGGGCTCGTACGGGATCGCACGGGCGCGCACGGGCTCGCACAAGCTCGCACGGGCCTCTACGGGCTCGCAGAGGCCTCCTACGGGCTCGTACGGGCTCGTACGGGCTCGCACGGGCATGCACGGGCTCGCACAAGCTCGCACGGGCCTCTACGGGCTCGCAGAGGCCTGCTACGGGCTCGTACGGGCTCGTACGGGCTCGCACGGGCATGCACGGGCTCGCACAAGCTCGCACGGGCCTCTACGGGCTCGCAGAGGCCTCCTACAGGCTCGTACGGGCTTGTACGGGCTCGCACGGGCACGCACGGGCTCGCACAAGCTCGCACGGGCCTCTACGGGCTCGCAGAGGCCTCCTACGGGCTCGTACGGGCTCGCACGGGCGCTCACGGGCTCGCACAAGCTCGCACGGGCCTCTACGGGCTCGCAGAGGCCTCCTACGGGCTCGTACGGGCTCGTACGGGCTCGCAGAGGCCTCCTACGGGCTCACACAAGCTCGCACGGGCCTCTACGGGCTCGCAGAGCCCTGCTACAGGCTCGTACGGGCTCGCACGGGCGCGCACGGGCTCGCACAAGCTCGCACGGGCCTCTACGGGCTCGCAGAGGCCTCCTACGGGCTCGTACGGGCTCGCACGGGCGCGCACGGGCTCGCACAAGCTCGCACGGGCCTCTACGGGCTCGCAGAGGCCTGCTACGGGCTCGTACGGGCTCGTACGGGCGCGCACGGGCTCGCACAAGCTCGCACGGGCCTCTACGGGCTCGCAGAGGCCTCCTACGGGCTCGTACGGGCTCACACGGGCGCGCACGGGCTCGCACAAGCTCCCACGGGCATCTACGGGCTCGCAGAGGCCTCCTACGGGCTCGTACGGGCTCGTACGGGCGCGCACGGTCGCGCACGGGCGCGCACAAGCTCGCACGGGCCTCTACGGGCTCGCGGAGGCCTCCTACGGGCTTGTACGGGCTCGCACGGGCTCGCACGGGCACGCACGGGCTCGCACAAGCTCGCACGGGCCTCTACGGGCTCGTAGAGGCCTCCTGCGGGCTCGTACGGGCTCGCACGGGCGCGCACGGGCTCGCACAAGCTCGCACGGGACTCTACGGGCTCGCAGAGGCCTCCTACGGGCTCGTACCGGCTCGTACAAGCTCGCACGGGCACACACGGGCTCGCACAAGCTCGCACGGGCCTCTACGGGCTCGCAGAGGCCTCCTACGGGCTCGTACGGGCTCGTACGGGCTCGCAGAGGCCTCCTACGGGCTCGCACAAGCTCGCACGGGCCTCTACGGGCTCGCAGAGCCCTGCTACGGGCTCGTACGGGCTCGCACGGGCGCGCACGGGCTCGCACAAGCTCGCACTGGCCTCTACGGGCGCGCAGAGGCCTCCTACGGCCTCGTACGGGCTCGTACGGGCTCGCACGGGCGCGCACAAGCTCGCACGGGCCTCTACGGGCTCGCAGAGGCCTGCTACGGGCTCGTACGGGCTCGCACGGGCGCGCACGGGCGCGCACGGGCGCGCACGGGCCTCTACGGGCTCGCAGAGGCCTCCTACGGGCTCGTACGGGCTCGTACGGGCTCGCACAGGCGCGCACGGGCTCGCACAAGCTCGCACGGGCCTCTACGGGCTCGCAGAGGCCTCCTGCGGGCTAGTACGGGCTCGCACGGGCTCGCACAAGCTCGCACGGGCCTCTACGGGCTCGCAGAGGCCTCCTACGGGCTCGTACGGGCTCGCACGGGCGCGCACGGGCTCGCACAAGCTCGCACGGGCCTCTACGGGCTCGCAGAGGCCTCCTACGGGCTCGTACGGGCTCGCATGGGCTCGCACGGGCTCGCACAAGCTCACACGGGCCTCTACGGGCTCGCAGAGGCCTCCTACGGGCTCGTACGGGCTCACACGGGCGCGCACGGGCTCGCACAAGCTCGCACGGGCCTCTACGGGCTCGCAGAGGCCTGCTACGGGCTCGTACGGGCTCGTACGGGCTCGCACGGGCGCGCACGGGCTCGCACAAGCTCGCACGGGCCTCTACGGGCTCGCAGAGGCCTCCTACGGGCTCGTACGGGCGCGCACGGGCTCGCACAAGCTCGCACAGGCCTCTACGGGCTCGCTGAGACCTCCTACGGGCTCGTACGGGCTCGCATGGGCTCGCACAGGCTCGCACAAGATCGCACGGGCCTCTACGGGCTCGCAGAGGCCTCCTACGGGCTCGTACGGGCTCGCACGTGCGCGCACGGGCTCGCACAAGCTCGCACGGGCCCCTACGGGCTCGCAGAGGCCTCCTACGGGCTCGTACAGACTCGCACGGGCGCGCACGGGCGCGCACGGGCTCGCACAAGCTCGCACGGGCCTCTACGGGCTCGCAGAGGCCACCTACGGGCTCGTACGGGCTCCTACGGGCTCGCACGGGCGCGCACGGGCTCGCACAAACTCGCACGGGCCTCTACGGGCTCGCAGAGGCCTCCTACGGGCTCGTACGGGCTCGTACGGGCGCGCACGGGCTCGCACAAGCTCGCACGGGCCTCTACGGGCTCGCAGAGGCCTCCTACGGGCTCGCACGGGCTCGCACGGGCGCTCACGGGCTCGCACAAGCTCGCACGGGCCTCTACGGGCTCGCAGAGGCCTCCTGCGGGCTCGTACGGGCTCACACGGGCGCGCACGGGCTCGCACAAGCTCCCACGGGCATCTACGGGCTCGCAGAGGCCTCCTACGGGCTCGCACAAGCTCGCACGGGCCTCTACGGGCTCGCAGAGCCCTGCTACAGGCTCGTACGGGCTCGCACGGGCGCGCACGGGCTCGCACAAGCTCGCACGGGCCTCTACGGGCTCGCAGAGGCCTCCTACGGGCTCGTGCGGGCTCGCACGGGCGCGCACGGGCTCGCACAAGCTCGCACGGGCCTCTACGGGCTCGCAGAGGCCTCCTACAGGCTGGTACGGGCTCGTACGGGCTCGCACGGGCGCGCACGGGCTCGCACAAGCTCGCACGGGCCTCTACGTGCTCGCAGAGGCCTCCTACGGGCTCGTACGGGCTCGCACGGGCGCGCACGGGCTCGCACAAGCTCGCACGGGCCTCTACGGGCTCGCAGAGGCCTGCTACGGGCTCGTACGGGCTCGTACGGGCTCGCACGGGCGCGCACGGGCTCGCACAAGCTCACACGGGCCTCTACGGGCTCGCAGAGGCCTCCTACGGGCTCGTACGGGCTCGTACGGGCTCGCACGGGCGCGCACGGGCTCGCACAAGCTCGCACGGGCCTCTACGGGCTCGCAGAGGCCTCCTACGGGCTAGTACGGGCTCGCAAGGGCTCGCACAAGCTCGCACGGGCCTCTACGGGCTCGCAGAGGCCTCCTACGGGCTTGTACGGGCTCGCACGGGCGCGCACGGGCTCGCACAAGCTCACACGGGCCTCTACGGGCTCGCAGAGGCCTCCTACGGGCTCGTACGGGCTCACACGGGCGCGCACGGGCTCGCACAAGCTCCCACGGGCATCTACGGGCTCGCAGAGGCCTCCTACGGGCTCGTACGGGCTCGTACGGGCGCGCACGGGCGCGCGCGGGCGCGCACAAGCTCGCACGGGCCTCTACGGTCTCGCGGAGGCCTCCTACGGGCTCGTACGGGCTCGCACGGGCGCGCACGGGCTCGCACAAGCTCGCACGGGCCTCTACGGGCTCGCAGAGGCCTCCTACGGGCTCGTACGGGCTCGCACGGGCACGCACGGTCTCGCACAAGCTCGCACGGGCCTCTACGGGCTCGCAGAGGCCTGCTACGGGCTGGTACGGGCTGGTACGGGCTCGCACGGGCGCGCACGGGGTCGCACAAGCTCGCACGGGCCTCTACGGGCTCGCAGAGGCCTCCTACGGGCTCGTACAGAATCGCACGGGCGCGCACGGGCGCGCACGGGCTCGCACAAGCTCGCACGGGCCTCTACGGGCTCGCAGAGGCCTCCTACGGGCTCGTACGGGCTCCTACGGGCTCGCACGGGCGCGCACGGGCTCGCACAAACTCGCACGGGCCTCTATGGGCTCGCAGAGGCCTCCTACGGGCTCGTACGGGCTCGTACGGGCTCGCACGGGCACGCACGGGCTCGCACAAGCTCGCACGGGCCTCTACGGGCTCGCAGAGGCCTCCTACGGGCTCGTACGGGCTCGCACGGGCGCGCACGGGCTCGCACAAGCTCGCACGGGCCTCTACGGGCTCGCAGAGGCCTCCTACGGGCTCGTACGGGCTCGTACAAGCTCGCACAGGCCTGTACAGGCTCGCACAAGCTCGCACGGGCCTCTACGGGCTCGCAGAGGCCTCCTACGGGCTCGTACGGGCTCGTACGGGCTCGCATGGGCGCGCACGGGCTCGCACAAGCTCGCACGGGCCTCTACGGGCTCGCAGAGCCCTGCTACGGGCTCGTACGGGCTCGCACGGGCGCGCACGGGCTCGCACAAGTTCGCACGGGCCTCTACGGGCTCGCAGAGGCCTCCTACGGGCTCGTACGGGCTCGTACGGGATCGCACGGGCGCGCACGGGCTCGCACACGGTCGCACGGGCCTCTACGGGCTCGCAGAGGCCTGCTACAGGCTCGTACGGGCCCGTACGGGCTCGCACGGGTGCGCACGGGCTCGCACAAGCTCACACGGGCCTCTACGGGCTCGCAGAGGCCTCCTACGGGCTCGTACGGGCTCGTACGGGCTCGCACGGGCGCGCACGGGCTCGCACAAGCTCGCACGGGCCTCTACGGGCTCGCAGAGGCCTGCTACAGGCTCGTACGGGCTCGCACGGGCATGCACGGGCTCGCACAAGCTCGCACGGGCCTCTACGGGCTCGCAGAGGCCTGCTACAGGCTCGTACGGGCTCGTACGGGCTCGCACGGGCATGCACGGGCTCGCACAAGCTCGCACGGGCCTCTACGTGCTCGCAGAGGCCTCCTACGGGCTCGTACGGGCTCGCATGGGCTCGCACGGGCTTGCACAAGCTCGCACGGGCCTCTACGGGCTCGCAGTGGCCTCCTACGGGCTCGTACGGGCTCGCATGGGCGCGCACGGGCTCGCACAAGCTCGCACGGGCCTCTACGGGCTCGCAGAGGCCTGCTACGGGCTCGTACGGGCTCGTACGGGCTCGCACGGGCGCGCACGGGCTCGCACAAGCTCGCACGGGCCTCTACGGGCTCGCAGAGGCCTCCTACGGGCTCGTACGGGCGCGCACGGGCTCGCACAATTTCGCACAGGCCTCTACGGGCTCGCAGAGCCCTGCTACGGGCTCGTACGGGCTCGCACGGGCGCGCACGGGCGCGCGCGGGCGCGCACAAGCTCGCACGGGCCTCTACGGTCTCGCGGAGGCCTCCTACGGGCTCGTACGGGCTCGCACGGGCTCGCACGGGCACGCACGGGCTCGCACAATCTCGCACGGGCCTCTACGGGCTCGCAGAGGCCTCCTACGGGCTCGTATGGGCTCGTACGGGCTCGCACGGGCGCGCACGGGCTCGCACAATCTCGCAGGGGCCTCTACGGGCTCGCAGAGGCCTCCTACGGGCTCGTACGGGCTCGTACGGGCGCGCACGGGCTCGCACAAGCTCGCACGGGCCTCTACGGGCTCGCAGAGGCCTCCTACGGGCTCGTACGGGCTCGCACGGGCACGCACGGTCTCGCACAAGCTCGCACGGGCCTCTACGGGCTCGCAGAGGCCTCCTACGGGCTCGTACGGGCTCGTACGGGCGCGCACGGGCTCGCACAAGCTCGCACGGGCCTCTACGGGCTCGCTGAGACCTCCTACGGGCTCGTACGGGCTCGCATGGGCTCGCACGGGCTCGCACAAGATCGCACGGGCCTCTACGGGCTCGTAGAGGCCTCCTACGGGCTCGTACGGGCTCGCACGGGCGCGCACGGGCTCGCACAAGCTCGCACGGGCCTCTACGGGCTCGCAGAGGCCTCCTACGGGCTCGTACAGAATCGCACGGGCGCGCACGGGCGCGCACGGGCTCGCACAAGCTCGCACGGGCCTCTACGGGCTCGCAGAGGCCTCCTACGGGCTCGTACGGGCTCCTACGGGCTCGCACGGGCGCGCACGGGCTCGCACAAACTCGCACGGGCCTCTACGGGCTCGCAGAGGCCTCCTACGGGCTCGTACGGGCTCGTACAAGCTCGCACAGGCCTGTACATGCTCGCACAAGCTCGCACGGGCCTCTACGGGCTCGCAGAGCCCTGCTACGGGCTCGTACGGGCTCGCACGGGCGCGCACGGGCTCGCACAAGCTCGCATGGGCCTCTACGGGCTCGCAGAGGCCTCCTACGGGCTCGTACGGGCTCGTACGGGATCGCACGGGCGCGCACGGGCTCGCACACGGTCGCACGGGCCTCTACGGGCTCGCAGAGGCCTTCTACAGGCTCGTACGGGCCCGTACGGGCTCGCACGGGTGCGCACGGGCTCGCACAAGCTCGCACGGGCCTCTACGGGCTCGCAGAGGCCTCCTACGGGCTCGTACGGGCTCGTACGGGCTCGCACGGGCGCGCACGGGCTCGCACAAGCTCGCACGGGCCTCTACGGGCTCGCAGAGGCCTGCTACAGGCTCGTACGGGCTCGTACGGGCTCGCACGGGCATGCACGGGCTCGCACAAGCTCGCACGGGCCTCTACGGGCTCGCAGAGGCCTGCTACGGGCTCGTACGGGCTCGTACGGGCTCGCACGGGCATGCACGGGCTCGCACAAGCTCGCACGGGCCTCTACGGGCTCGCAGAGGCCTCCTACGGGCTCGTACGGGCTTGTACGGGCTCGCACGGGCACGCACGGGCTCGCACAAGCTCGCACGGGCCTCTACGGGCTCGCAGAGGCCTCCTACGGGCTCGTACGGGCTCGCACGGGCGCTCACGGGCTCGCACAAGCTCGCACGGGCCTCTACGGGCTCGCAGAGGCCTCCTGCGGGCTCGTACCGGCTCGTACAAGCTCGCACGGGCACGCACGGGCTCGCACAAGCTCGCACGGGCCTCTACGGGCTCGCAGAGGCCTCCTACGGGCTCGTACGGGCTCGTACGGGCTCGCAGAGGCCTCCTACGGGCTCGCACAAGCTCGCACGGGCCTCTATGGGCTCGCAGAGCCCTGCTACAGGCTCGTACGGGCTCGCACGGGCGCGCACGGGCTCGCACAAGCTCGCACGGGCCTCTACGGGCTCGCAGAGGCCTCCTACGGGCTCGTACGGGCTCGCACGGGCTCGCACGGGCTCGCACAAGGTCGCACGGGCCTCTACGGGCTCGCAGAGGCCTCCTACAGGCTGGTACGGGCTCGTACGGGCTCGCACGGGCGCGCACGGGCTCGCACAAGCTCGCACGGGCCTCTACGGGCTCGCAGAGGCCTGCTACGGGCTCGTACGGGCTCGTACGGGCTCGCACGGGCGCGCACGGACTCGCACAAGCTCGCACGGGCCTCTACGGGCTCGCAGAGGCCTCCTACGGGCTAGTACGGGCTCGCAAGGGCTCGCACAAGCTCACACGGGCCTCTACGGGCTCGCAGAGGCCTCCTACGGGCTCGTACGGGCTCACACGGGCGCGCACGGGCTCGCACAAGCTCCCACGGGCATCTACGGGCTCGCAGAGGCCTCCTACGGGCTCGTACGGGCTCGTACGGGCGCGCACGGGCTCGCACAAGCTCGCAAAGGCCTCTACGGGCTCGCAGAGGCCTCCTACGGGCTCGTACGGGCTCGCATGGGCACGCACGGGCTCGCACGGGCGCGCACAAGCTCGCACGGGCCTCTACGGTCTCGCGGAGGCCCCCTACAGGCTCGTACGGGCTCGCACGGGCGCGCACGGGCTCGCACAAGCTCGCACCGGCCTCTACGGGCTCGCAGAGGCCTCCTACGGGCTCGTACGGGCTCGTACGGGCGCGCACGGGCTCGCACAAGCTCGCACGGGACTCTACGGGCTCGCAGAGGCCTCCTACGGGCTCGTACGGGCTCGCACGGGCAGGCACGGTCTCGCACAAGCTCGCACGGGCCTCTACGGGCTCGCAGAGGCCTGCTACGGGCTGGTACGGGCTCGTACGGGCTCGCACGGGCGCGCACGGGCTCGCACAAGCTCGCACGGGCCTCTACGGGCTCGCAGAGGCCTCCTACGGGCTCGTACGGGCTCGCACGGGCGCGCACGGGCTCGCACAAGCTCGCACGGGCCTCTACGGGCTCGCAGAGGCCTCCTACGGGCTCGTACGGGCTCGTACAAGCTCGCACAGGCCTGTACAGGCTCGCACAAGCTCGCACGGGCCTCTACGGGCTCGCAGAGGCCTCCTACGGGCTCGTACGGGCTCGTACGGGATCGCACGGGCGCGCACGGGCTCGCACACGGTCGCACGGGCCTCTACGGGCTCGCAGAGGCCTGCTACAGGCTCGTACGGGCCCGTACGGGCTCGCACGGGTGCGCACGGGCTCGCACAAGCTCGCACGGGCCTCTACGGGCTCGCAGAGGCCTCCTACGGGCTCGTACGGGCTCGTACGGGCTCGCACGGGCGCGCACGGGCTCGCACAAGCTCGCACGGGCCTCTACGGGCTCGCAGAGGCCTGCTACAGGCTCGTACGGGCTCGTACGGGCTCGCACGGGCATGCACGAGCTCGCACAAGCTCGCACGGGCCTCTACGGGCTCGCAGAGGCCTGCTACGGGCTCGTACGGGCTCGTACGGGCTCGCACGGGCATACACGGGCTCGCACAAGCTCGCACGGGCCTCTACGGGCTCGCAGAGGCCTGCTACGGGCTGGTACGGGCTCGTACGGGCTCGCACGGGCACGCACGGGCTCGCACAAGCTCGCACGGGCCTCTACGGGCTCGCAGAGGCCTCCTACGGGCTCGTACGGGCTCGCACGGGCGCGCACGGGCTCGCACAAGGTCGCACGGGCCTCTACGGGCTCGCAGAGGCCTGCTACGGGCTCGTACGGGCTCGTACGGGCTCGCACAGGCGCGCACGGGCTCGCACACGGTCGCACGGGCCTCTACGGGCTCGCAGAGGCCTCCTACGGGCTCGTACGGGCTCGTACGGGCTCGCACGGGCGCGCACGGGCTCGCACAAGCTCCCACGGGCCTCTACGTGCCCGCAGAGCCTTGCTACGGGCTCGTACGGGCTCGCACGGGCGCGCACGGGCTCGCACAAGCTCGCACGGGCCTCTACGGGCTCGCAGAGGCCTGCTACGGGCTCGTACGGGCTCGCACGGGCGCGCACGGGCTCGCACAAGCTCGCACGGGCCTCTACGGGCTCGCAGAGGCCTCCTACGGGCTCGTACGGGCTCGCATGGGCTCGTACGGGGTCGCACAAGCTCACACGGGCCTCTACGGGCTCGCAGAGGCCTCCTACGGGCTCGTACGGGCTCACACGGGCGCGCACGGGCTCGCACAAGCTCGCACGGGCCTCTACGGGCTCGCAGAGGCCTCCTACGGGCTCGTACGGGCTCGTACGGGCTCGCACGGGCGCGCACGGGCTCGCACAAGCTCGCACGGGCCTCTACGGGCTCGCAGAGGCCTCCTACGGGCTCGTACGGGCGCGCAAGGGCTCGCACAAGCTCGCACGGGCCTCTACGGGCTCGCTGAGACCTCCTACGGGCTCGTACGGGCTCGCATGGGCTCGCACGGGCTCGCACAAGCTCGCACGGGCCTCTACGGGCTCGCAGAGGCCTCCTACGGGCTCGTACGGGCTCGCATGGGCGCGCACGGGCTCGCACAAGGTCGCACGGGCCTCTACGGGCTCGCAGAGGCCTCCTACGGGCTCGTACGGGCTCGCACGGGCGCGCACGGGCTCGCACAAGCTCGCACGGGCCTCTACGGGCTCGCAGAGGCCTCCTACGGGCTCGTACGGGCTCGCACGGGCTCGCACAAGCTCGCACGGGCCTCTACGGGCTCGCAGAGGCCTCCTACGGGCTCGTACGGGCTCGCACGGGCGCGCACGGGCTCGCACAAGCTCGCACGGGCCTCTACGGGCTCGCAGAGGCCTCCTACGGGCTAGTACGGGCTCGCACGGGCTCGCACAAGCTCGCACGGGCCTCTACGGGCTCGCAGAGGCCTGCTACGGGCTCGTACGGGCTCACACGGGCGCGCACGGGCTCGCACAAGCTCGCACGGGCATCTACGGGCTCGCAGAGGCCTCCTACGGGCTCGTACGGGCTCGTACGGGCTCGCACGGGCACGCACGGGCTCGCACAAGCTCACACGGGCCTCTACGGGCTCGCAGAGGCCTCCTACGGGCTCGTACGGGCTCACACGGGCACGCACGGGCTCGCACAAGCTCGCACGGGCCTCTACGGGCTCGCAGAGGCCTGCTACGGGCTCGTACGGGCTCGTACGGGCTCGCACGGGCGCGCACGGGCTCGCACAAGCTCGCACGGGCCTCTACGGGCTCGCAGAGGCCTCCTACAGGCTCGTACGGGCGCGCACGGGCTCGCACAAGCTCGCACGGGCCTCTACGGGCTCGCTGAGACCTCCTACGGGCTCGTACGGGCTCGCATGGGCTCGCACGGGCTCGCACAAGCTCGCACGGGCCTCTACGGGCTCGCAGAGGCCTCCTACGGGCTCGTACGGGCTCGTACGGGATCGCACGGGCGCGCACGGGCTCGCACACGGTCGCACGGGCCTCTACGGGCTCGCAGAGGCCTGCTACAGGCTCGTACGGGCCCGTACGGGCTCGCACGGGTGCGCACGGGCTCGCACAAGCTCGCACGGGCCTCTACGGGCTCGCAGAGGCCTCCTACGGGCTCGTACGGGCTCGTACGGGCTCGCACGGGCGCGCACGGGCTCGCACAAGCTCGCACGGGCCTCTACGGGCTCGCAGAGGCCTGCTACGGGCTCGTACGGGCTCGTACGGGCTCGCACGGGCATACACGGGCTCGCACAAGCTCGCACGGGCCTCTACGGGCTCGCAGAGGCCTCCTACAGGCTCGTACGGGCTTGTACGGGCTCGCACAGGCACGCACGGGCTCGCACAAGCTCGCACGGGCCTCTACGGGCTCGCAGAGGCCTCCTACGGGCTCGTACGGGCTCGCACGGGCGCTCACGGGCTCGCACAAGCTCGCACGGGCCTCTACGGGCTCGCAGAGGCCTCCTGCGGGCTCGTACCGGCTCGTACAAGCTCGCACGGGCACGCACGGGCTCGCACAAGCTCGCACGGGCCTCTACGGGCTCGCAGAGGCCTCCTACGGGCTCGTACGGGCTCGCACGGGCGCGCACGGGCTCGCACAAGCTCGCACGGGCCTCTACGGGCTCGCAGAGGCCTGCTACGGGCTCGTACGGGCTCGTACGGGCTCGCACGGGCGCGCACGGGCTCGCACAAGCTCGCACGGGCCTCTACGGGCTCGCAGAGGCCTCCTACGGGCTCGTACGGGCTCGCAAGGGCTCGCACAAGCTCGCACGGGCCTCTACGGGCTCGCAGAGGCCTCCTACGGGCTTGTACGGGCTCGCACGGGCGCGCACGGGCTCGCACAAGCTCGCACGGGCCTCTACGGGCTCGCAGAGGCCTCCTACGGGCTCGTACGGGCTCACACGGGCGCGCACGGGCTTGCACAAGCTCCCACGGGCATCTATGGGCTCGCAGAGGCCTCCTACGGGCTCGTACGGGCTCGTACGGGCGCGCACGGGCGCGCACGGGCGCGCACAAGCTCGCACGGGCCTCTACGGTCTCGCGGAGGCCTCCTACGGGCTCGTACGGGCTCGCACGGGCTCGCACGGGCACGCACGGGCTCGCACAAGCTCGCACGGGCCTCTACGGGCTCGCAGAGGCCTCCTACGGGCTCGTATGGGCTCGTACGGGCTCGCACGGGCGCGCACGGGCTCGCACAAGCTCGCACCGGCCTCTACGGGCTCGCAGAGGCCTCCTACGGGCTCGTACGGGCTCGTACGGGCGCGCACGGGCTCGCACAAGCTCGCACGGGCCTCTACGGGCTCGCAGAGGCCTCCTACGGGCTCGTACGGGCTCGCACGGGCACGCACGGTCTCGCACAAGCTCGCACGGGCCTCTACGGGCTCGCAGAGGCCTGCTACGGGCTGGTACGGGCTCGTACGGGCTCGCACGGGCACGCACGGTCTCGCACAAGCTCGCACGGGCCTCTACGGGCTCGCAGAGGCCTGCTACGGGCTGGTACGGGCTCGTACGGGCTCGCACGGGCACGCACGGGCTCGCACAAGCTCGCACGGGCCTCTACGGGCTCGCAGAGGCCTCCTACGGGCTCGTACGGGCTCGTACGGGCTCGCACAGGCGCGCACGGGCTCGCACACGGTCGCACGGGCCTCTACGGGCTCGCAGAGGCCTCCTACGGGCTCGTACGGGCTCGTACGGGCTCGCACGGGCGTGCACGGGCTCGCACAAGCTCCCACGGGCCTCTACGTGCTCGCAGAGCCTTGCTACGGGCTCGTACGGGCTCGCACGGGCGCGCACGGGCTCGCACAAGCTCGCACGGGCCTCTACGGGCTCGCAGAGGCCTGCTACGGGCTCGTACGGGCTCGCACGGGCGCGCACGGGCTCGCACAAGCTCGCACGGGCCTCTACGGGCTCGCAGAGGCCTCCTACGGGCTCGTACGGGCTCGCATGGGCTCGTACGGGCTCGCACAAGCTCACACGGGCCTCTACGGGCTCGCAGAGGCCTCCTACGGGCTCGTACGGGCTCACACGGGCGCGCACGGGCTCGCACAAGCTCGCACGGGCCTCTACGGGCTCGCAGAGGCCTCCTACAGGCTCGTACGGGCTCGTACGGGCTCGCACGGGCGCGCACGGGCTCGCACAAGCTCGCACGGGCCTCTACGGGCTCGCAGAGGCCTCCTACGGGCTCGTACGGGCGCGCAAGGGCTCGCACAAGCTCGCACGGGCCTCTACGGGCTCGCTGAGACCTCCTACGGGCTCGTACGGGCTCGCATGGGCTCGCACGGGCTCGTACAAGCTCGCACGGGCGAGCACGGGCTCGCACAAGCTCGCACGGGCCTCTACGGGCTCGCAGAGGCCTCCTACGGGCTCGTACGGGCTCGCACGGGCGCTCACGGGCTCGCACAAGCTCGCACGGGCCTCTACGGGCTCGCAGAGGCCTCCTACGGGCTCGTACGGGCTCGCACGGGCGCGCACGGGCTCGCACAAGCTCGCACGGGCCTCTACGGGCTCGCAGAGGCCTCCTACGGGCTCGTACGGGCTCGCATGGGCTCGCACGGGCTCGCACAAGCTCGCACGGGCCTCTACGGGCTCGCAGAGGCCTCCTACGGGCTCGTACGGGCTCACACGGGCGCGCACGGGCTCGCACAAGCTCGCACGGGCCTCTACGGGCTCGCAGAGGCCTGCTACGGGCTCGTACGGGCTCGTACGGGCTCGCACGGGCGCGCACGGGCTCGCACAAGCTCGCACGGGCCTCTACGGGCTCGCAGAGGCCTCCTACAGGCTCGTACGGGCGCGCACGGGCTCGCACAAGCTCGCACGGGCCTCTACGGGCTCGCTGAGACCTCCTACGGGCTCGTACGGGCGCGCACGGGCTCGCACAAGCTCGCACGGGCCTCTACGGGCTCGCAGAGGCCTCCTACGGGCTCGTACGGGCTCGTACGGGATCGCACGGGCGCGCACGGGCTCGCACACGGTCGCACGGGCCTCTACGGGCTCGCAGAGGCCTCCTACAGGCTCGTACGGGCTTGTACGGGCTCGCACAGGCACGCACGGGCTCGCACAAGCTCGCACGGGCCTCTACGGGCTCGCAGAGGCCTCCTACGGGCTCGTACGGGCTCGCACGGGCGCTCACGGGCTCGCACAAGCTCGCACGGGCCTCTACGGGCTCGCAGAGGCCTCCTGCGGGCTCGTACCGGCTCGTACAAGCTCGCACGGGCACGCACGGGCTCGCACAAGCTCGCACGGGCCTCTACGGGCTCGCAGAGGCCTCCTACGGGCTCGTACGGGCTCGCACGGGCGCGCACGGGCTCGCACAAGCTCGCACGGGCCTCTACGGGCTCGCAGAGGCCTGCTACGGGCTCGTACGGGCTCGTACGGGCTCGCACGGGCGCGCACGGGCTCGCACAAGCTCGCACGGGCCTCTACGGGCTCGCAGAGGCCTCCTACGGGCTCGTACGGGCTCGCAAGGGCTCGCACAGGCTCGCACGGGCCTCTACGGGCTCGCAGAGGCCTCCTACGGGCTTGTACGGGCTCGCACGGGCGCGCACGGGCTCGCACAAGCTCGCACGGGCCTCTACGGGCTCGCAGAGGCCTCCTACGGGCTCGTACGGGCTCACACGGGCGCGCACGGGCTTGCACAAGCTCCCACGGGCATCTATGGGCTCGCAGAGGCCTCCTACGGGCTCGTACGGGCTCGTACGGGCCTCTACGGTCTCGCGGAGGCCTCCTACGGGCTCGTACGGGCTCGCACGGGCTCGCACGGGCACGCACGGGCTCGCACAAGCTCGCACGGGCCTCTACGGGCTCGCAGAGGCCTCCTACGGGCTCGTATGGGCTCGTACGGGCTCGCACGGGCGCGCACGGGCTCGCACAAGCTCGCACCGGCCTCTACGGGCTCGCAGAGGCCTCCTACGGGCTCGTACGGGCTCGTACGGGCGCGCACGGGCTCGCACAAGCTCGCACGGGCCTCTACGGGCTCGCAGAGGCCTCCTACGGGCTCGTACGGGCTCGCACGGGCACGCACGGTCTCGCACAAGCTCGCACGGGCCTCTACGGGCTCGCAGAGGCCTGCTACGGGCTGGTACGGGCTCGTACGGGCTCGCACGGGCACGCACGGTCTCGCACAAGCTCGCACGGGCCTCTACGGGCTCGCAGAGGCCTGCTACGGGCTGGTACGGGCTCGTACGGGCTCGCACGGGCACGCACGGGCTCGCACAAGCTCGCACGGGCCTCTACGGGCTCGCAGAGGCCTCCTACGGGCTCGTACGGGCTCGTACAAGCTCGCACGGGCTCGCACAAGCTCGCACGGGCCTCTACGGGCTCGCAGAGGCCTCCTACGGGCTCGTACGGGCTCACACGGGCGCGCACGGGCTCGCACAAGCTCGCACGGGCCTCTACGGGCTCGCAGAGGCCTCCTACGGGCTCGTACGGGCTCGTACGGGCTCGCACGGGCGCGCACGGGCTCGCACAAGCTCGCACGGGCCTCTACGGGCTCGCAGAGGCCTCCTACGGGCTCGTACGGGCGCGCAAGGGCTCGCACAAGCTCGCACGGGCCTCTACGGGCTCGCTGAGACCTCCTACGGGCTCGTACGGGCTCGCATGGGCTCGCACGGGCTCGCACAAGCTCGCACGGGCCTCTACGGGCTCGCAGAGGCCTCCTACGGGCTCGTACGGGCTCGCATGGGCGCGCACGGGCTCGCACAAGGTCGCACGGGCCTCTACGGGCTCGCAGAGGCCTCCTACGGGCTCGTACGGGCTCGCACGGGCGCGCACGGGCTCGCACAAGCTCGCACGGGCCTCTACGGGCTCGCAGAGGCCTCCTACGGGCTAGTACGGGCTCGCACGGGCTCGCACAAGCTCGCACGGGCCTCTACGGGCTCGCAGAGGCCTCCTACGGGCTCGTACGGGCTCGCACGGGCGCGCACGGGCTCGCACAAGCTCGCACGGGCCTCTACGGGCTCGCAGAGGCCTCCTACGGGCTCGTACGGGCTCGCACGGGCGCGCACGGGCTCGCACAAGCTCGCACGGGCCTCTACGGGCTCGCAGAGGCCTCCTACGGGCTCGTACGGGCTCGCATGGGCTCGCACGGGCTCGCACAAGCTCACACGGGCCTCTACGGGCTCGCAGAGGCCTCCTACGGGCTCGTACGGGCTCACACGGGCGCGCACGGGCTCGCACAAGCTCGCACGGGCCTCTACGGGCTCGCAGAGGCCTGCTACGGGCTCGTACGGGCTCGTACGGGCTCGCACGGGCGCGCACGGGCTCGCACAAGCTTGCACGGGCCTCTACGGGCTCGCAGAGGCCTCCTACAGGCTCGTACGGGCGCGCACGGGCTCGCACAAGCTCGCACGGGCCTCTACGGGCTCGCTGAGACCTCCTACGGGCTCGTACGGGCTCGTACGGGCTCGAACGGGCACGCACGGGCTCGCACAAGCTCGCACGGGCCTCTACGGGCTCGCAGAGGCCTCCTACGGGCTCGTACGGGCTCCTACGGGCTCGCACGGGCGCGCACGGGCTCGCACAAACTCGCACGGGCCTCTACGGGCTCGCAGAGGCCTCCTACGGGCTCGTACGGGCTCGTATGGGCTCGCACGGGCGTGCACGGGCTCGCACAAGCTCGCACGGGCCTCTACGGGCTCGCAGAGGCCTCCTACGGGCTCGTACGGGCTCACACGGGCGCGCACGGGCTCGCACAAGCTCGCACGGGCCTCTACGGGCTCGCAGAGGCCTGCTACGGGCTCGTACGGGCTCGTACGGGCTCGCACGGGCGCGCACGGGCTCGCACAAGCTCGCACGGGCCTCTACGGGCTCGCAGAGGCCTCCTACAGGCTCGTACGGGCGCGCACGGGCTCGCACAAGCTCACACGGGCCTCTACGGGCTCGCTGAGACCTCCTACGGGCTCGTACGGGCTCGTACGGGCTCGAATGGGCACGCACGGGCTCGCACAAGCTCGCACGGGCCTCTACGGGCTCGCAGAGGCCTCCTACGGGCTCGTACGGGCTCCTACGGGCTCGCACGGGCGCGCACGGGCTCGCACAAACTCGCACGGGCCTCTACGGGCTCGCAGAGGCCTCCTACGGGCTCGTACGGGCTCGTATGGGCTCGCACGGGCGTGCACGGGCTCGCACAAGCTCGCACGGGCCTCTACGGGCTCGCAGAGGCCTGCTACGGGCTCGTACGGGCTCGCACGGGCGCGCACAAGCACACACGGGCCTCTACGGGCTCGCGGAGGCCTCCTACGGGCTCGTACGGGCTCGCACGGGCTCGCACGGGCACGCACGGGCTCGCACAAGCTCGCACGGGCCTCTACGGGCTCGCAGAGGCCTCCTACGGGCTCGTACGGGCTCGCACGGGCGCGCACGGGCTCGCACAAGCTCGCACGGGCCTCTACGGGCTCGCAGAGGCCTCCTACGGGCTAGTACGGGCTCGCACGGGCTCGCACAAGCTCGCACGGGCCTCTACGGGCTCGCAGAGGCCTCCTACGGGCTCGTACGGGCTCGCACGGGCGCGCACGGGCTCGCACAAGCTCGCACGGGCCTCTACGGGCTCGCAGAGGCCTCCTACGGGCTCGTACGGGCTCGCACGGGCGCGCACGGGCTCGCACAAGCTCGCACGGGCCTCTACGGGCTCGCAGAGGCCTCCTACGGGCTCGTACGGGCTCGCATGGGCTCGCACGGGCTCGCACAAGCTCACACGGGCCTCTACGGGCTCGCAGAGGCCTCCTACGGGCTCGTACGGGCTCACACGGGCGCGCACGGGCTCGCACAAGCTCGCACGGGCCTCTACGGGCTCGCAGAGGCCTGCTACGGGCTCGTACGGGCTCGTACGGGCTCGCACGGGCGCGCACGGGCTCGCACAAGCTTGCACGGGCCTCTACGGGCTCGCAGAGGCCTCCTACAGGCTCGTACGGGCGCGCACGGGCTCGCACAAGCTCGCACGGGCCTCTACGGGCTCGCTGAGACCTCCTACGGGCTCGTACGGGCTCGTACGGGCTCGAACGGGCACGCACGGGCTCGCACAAGCTCGCACGGGCCTCTACGGGCTCGCAGAGGCCTCCTACGGGCTCGTACGGGCTCCTACGGGCTCGCACGGGCGCGCACGGGCTCGCACAAACTCGCACGGGCCTCTACGGGCTCGCAGAGGCCTCCTACGGGCTCGTACGGGCTCGTATGGGCTCGCACGGGCGTGCACGGGCTCGCACAAGCTCGCACGGGCCTCTACGGGCTCGCAGAGGCCTCCTACGGGCTCGTACGGGCTCACACGGGCGCGCACGGGCTCGCACAAGCTCGCACGGGCCTCTACGGGCTCGCAGAGGCCTGCTACGGGCTCGTACGGGCTCGTACGGGCTCGCACGGGCGCGCACGGGCTCGCACAAGCTCGCACGGGCCTCTACGGGCTCGCTGAGACCTCCTACGGGCTCGTACGGGCTCGTACGGGCTCGAATGGGCACGCACGGGCTCGCACAAGCTCGCACGGGCCTCTACGGGCTCGCAGAGGCCTCCTACGGGCTCGTACGGGCTCCTACGGGCTCGCACGGGCGCGCACGGGCTCGCACAAACTCGCACGGGCCTCTACGGGCTCGCAGAGGCCTCCTACGGGCTCGTACGGGCTCGTATGGGCTCGCACGGGCGTGCACGGGCTCGCACAAGCTCGCACGGGCCTCTACGGGCTCGCAGAGGCCTGCTACGGGCTCGTACGGGCTCGCACGGGCGCGCACAAGCACACACGGGCCTCTACGGGCTCGCGGAGGCCTCCTACGGGCTCGTACGGGCTCGCACGGGCTCGCACGGGCACGCACGGGCTCGCACAAGCTCGCACGGGCCTCTACGGGCTCGCAGAGGCCTCCTACGGGCTCGTACGGGCTCGCACGGGCGCGCACGGGCTCGCACAAGATCGCACGGGCCTCTACGGGCTCGTAGAGGCCTCCTGCGGGCTCGTACGGGCTCGCACGGGCGCGCACGGGCTCGCACAAGCTCGCACGGGACTCTACGGGCTCGCAGAGGCCTGCTACGGGCTCGTACCGGCTCGTACAAGCTCGCACGGGCACGCACGGGCTCGCACAAACTCGCACGGGCCTCTACGGGCTCGCAGAGGCCTCCTACGGGCTCGTACGGGCTCGTACGGGCTCGCAGAGGCCTCCTACGGGCTCGCACAAGCTCGCACGGGACTCTACGGGCTTGCAGAGCCCTGCTACAGGCTCGTACGGGCACGCACGGGCTCGCACAAGCTCGCACTGGCCTCTACGGGCTCGCAGAGGCCTCCTACGGGCTCGTACGGGCTCGTACGGGCTCGCACGGGCGCGCACAAGCTCGCACGGGCCTCTACGGGCTCACAGAGGCCTGCTACGGGCTCGTACGGGCTCGCACGGGCGCGCACGGGCTCGCACAAGCTCGCACAGGCCTCTACGGGCTCGCAGAGGCCTGCTACGGGCTCGTACAGGCTCGTACGGGCTCGCACGGGCGCGCACGGGCTCGCACAAGCTCGCACGGGCCTCTACGGGCTCGCAGAGGCCTCCTACGGGCTCGTACGGGCTCGCACGGGCGCGCACGGGCTCGCACAAGCTCGCACGGGCCTCTACGGGCTCGCTGAGGCCTGCTACAGGCTCGTACGGGATCGTACGGGCTCGCACGGGCGCGCACGGGCTCGCACAAGCTCGCACGGGCCTCTACGGGCTCGCAGAGGCCTGCTACGGGCTCGTACGGGCTCGCACGGGCGCGCACGGGCTCGCACAAGCTCGCACGGGCCTCTACGGGCTCGCAGAGGCCTCCTACAGGCTGGTACGGGCTCGTACGGGCTCGCACGGGCGCGCACGGGTTCGCACAAGCTCGCACGGGCCTCTACGGGCTCGCAGAGGCCTGCTACGGGCTCGTACGGGCTCGTACGGGCTCGCACGGGCGCGCACGGGCTCGCACAAGCTCGCACGGGCCTCTACGGGCTCGCAGAGCCCTGCTATGGGCTCGTACGGGCTCGTACGGGCTCGCACGGGCGCGCACGGGCTCGCACAAGCTCGCACGGGCCACTACGGGCTCGCAGAGGCCTCCTACGGGCTCGTACAGGCTCGCACGGGCGCTCACGGGCTCGCACAAGCTCGCACGGGCCTCTACGGGCTCGCAGAGGCCTCCTGCGGGCTCGTACGGGCTCGCACGGGCGCGCACGGGCTCGCACAAGCTCGCACGGGCATCTATGGGCTCGCAGAGGCCTCCTACGGGCTCGTACCGGCTCGTACAAGCTCGCACGGGCACGCACGGGCTCGCACAAGCTCGCACGGGCCTCTACGGGCTCGCAGAGGCCTCCTACGGGCTCGTACGGGCTCGTACGGGCTCGCAGAGGCCTCCTACGGGCTCGCACAAGCTCGCACGGGCCTCTACGGGCTCGCAGAGCCCTGCTACAGGCTCGTACGGGCTCGCACGGGCGCGCACGGGCTCGCACAAGCTCGCACGGGCCTCTACGGGCTCGCAGAGGCCTCCTACGGGCTCGTACGGGCTCGCACGGGCGCGCACGGGCTCGCACAAGCTCGCACGGGCCTCTACGGGCTCGCAGAGGCCTGCTACGGGCTCGTACGGGCTCGTACGGGCTCGCACGGGCGCGCGCGGGCTCGCACAAGCTCACACGGGCCTCTACGGGCTCGCAGAGGCCTCCTACGGGCTCGTACGGGCTCGTACGGGCTCGCACGGGCGCGCACGGGCTCGCACAAGCTCGCACGGGCCTCTACGGGCTCGCAGAGGCCTCCTACGGGCTCGTACGGGCTCACACGGGCGCGCACGGGCTCGCACAAGCTCCCACGGGCATCTACGGGCTCGCAGAGGCCTCCTACGGGCTCGTACGGGCTCGTACGGGCGCGCACGGGCGCGCACGGGCGCGCACAAGCTCGCACGGGCCTCTACGGGCTCGCGGAGGCCTCCTACGGGCTCGTACGGGCTCGCACGGGCTCGCACGGGCATGCACGGGCTCGCACAAGCTCGCACGGGCCTCTACGGGCTCGCAGAGGCCTCCTACGGGCTCGTACGGGCTCGTACGGGATCGCACGGGCGCTCACGGGCTCGCACAAGCTCGCACGGGCCTCTACGGGCTCGCAGAGGCCTCCTACGGGCTCGTACGGGCTCGCACGGGCATCTACGGGCTCGCAGAGGCCTCCTACGGGCTCGTACCGGCTCGTACAAGCTCGCACGGGCGCGCACGGGCTCGCACAAGCTCGCACGGGACTCTACGGGCTCGCAGAGGCCTGCTACGGGCTCGTACGGGCTCGTACGGGCTCGCACGGGCATGCACGGGCTCGCACAAGCTCGCACGGGCCTCTACGGGCTCGCAGAGGCCTGCTACGGGCTCGTACGGGCTCGTACGGGCTCGCACGGGCATGCACGGGCTCGCACAAGCTCGCACGGGCCTCTACGGGCTCGCAGAGGCCTCCTACGGGCTCGTACGGGCTCGCACGGGCGCTCACGGGCTCGCACAAGCTCGCACGGGCCTCTACGGGCTCGCAGAGGCCTCCTACGGGCTCGTACGGGCTCGCACGGGCGCTCACGGGCTCGCACAAGCTCGCACGGGCCTCTACGGGCTCGCAGAGGCCTCCTACAGGCTCGTACGGGCTCGTACGGGCTCGCACGGGCACGCACGGGCTCGCACAAGCTCGCACGGGCCTCTACGGGCTCGCAGAGGCCTCCTACGGGCTCGTACGGGCTCGCACGGGCGCTCACGGGCTCGCACAAGCTCGCACGGGCATCTACGGGCTCGCAGAGGCCTCCTACGGGCTCGTACCGGCTCGTACAAGCTCGCACGGGCGCGCACGGGTTCGCACAAGCTCGCACGGGCCTCTACGGGCTCGCAGAGGCCTGCTACGGGCTCGTACGGGCTCGTACGGGCTCGCACGGGCGCGCACGGGCTCGCACAAGCTCGCACGGGCCTCTACGGGCTCGCAGAGGCCTGCTATGGGCTCGTACGGGCTCGTACGGGCTCGCACGGGCGCGCACGGGCTCGCACAAGCTCGCACGGGCCACTACGGGCTCGCAGAGGCCTCCTACGGGCTCGTACAGGCTCGCACGGGCGCTCACGGGCTCGCACAAGCTCGCACGGGCCTCTACGGGCTCGCAGAGGCCTCCTGCGGGCTCGTACGGGCTCGCACGGGCACGCACGGGCTCGCACAAGCTCGCACGGGCATCTATGGGCTCGCAGAGGCCTCCTACGGGCTCGTACCGGCTCGTACAAGCTCGCACGGGCACGCACGGGCTCGCACAAGCTCGCACGGGCCTCTACGGGCTCGCAGAGGCCTCCTACGGGCTCGTACGGGCTCGTACGGGCTCGCAGAGGCCTCCTACGGGCTCGCACAAGCTCGCACGGGCCTCTACGGGCTCGCAGAGGCCTCCTACGGGCTCGTACGGGCTCGCACGGGCGCGCACGGGCTCGCACAAGCTCGCACGGGCCTCTACGGGCTCGCAGAGGCCTGCTACGGGCTCGTACGGGCTCGTACGGGCTCGCACGGGCGCGCGCGGGCTCGCACAAGCTCACACGGGCCTCTACGGGCTCGCAGAGGCCTCCTACGGGCTCGTACGGGCTCGTACGGGCTCGCACGGGCGCGCACGGGCTCGCACAAGCTCGCACGGGCCTCTACGGGCTCGCAGAGGCCTCCTACGGGCTCGTACGGGCTCACACGGGCGCGCACGGGCTCGCACAAGCTCCCACGGGCATCTACGGGCTCGCAGAGGCCTCCTACGGGCTCGTACGGGCTCGTACGGGCGCGCACGGGCGCGCACGGGCGCGCACAAGCTCGCACGGGCCTCTACGGGCTCGCGGAGGCCTCCTACGGGCTCGTACGGGCTCGCACGGGCTCGCACGGGCATGCACGGGCTCGCACAAGCTCGCACGGGCCTCTACGGGCTCGCAGAGGCCTCCTACGGGCTCGTACGGGCTCGTACGGGATCGCACGGGCGCTCACGGGCTCGCACAAGCTCGCACGGGCCTCTACGGGCTCGCAGAGGCCTCCTACGGGCTCGTACGGGCTCGCACGGGCATCTACGGGCTCGCAGAGGCCTCCTACGGGCTCGTACCGGCTCGTACAAGCTCGCACGGGCGCGCACGGGCTCGCACAAGCTCGCACGGGACTCTACGGGCTCGCAGAGGCCTGCTACGGGCTCGTACGGGCTCGTACGGGCTCGCACGGGCATGCACGGGCTCGCACAAGCTCGCACGGGCCTCTACGGGCTCGCAGAGGCCTGCTACGGGCTCGTACGGGCTCGTACGGGCTCGCACGGGCATGCACGGCCTCGCACAAGCTCGCACGGGCCTCTACGGGCTCGCAGAGGCCTCCTACGGGCTCGTACGGGCTCGCACGGGCGCTCACGGGCTCGCACAAGCTCGCACGGGCCTCTACGGGCTCGCAGAGGCCTCCTACGGGCTCGTACGGGCTCGCACGGGCGCTCACGGGCTCGCACAAGCTCGCACGGGCCTCTACGGGCTCGCAGAGGCCTCCTACAGGCTCGTACGGGCTCGTACGGGCTCGCACGGGCACGCACGGGCTCGCACAAGCTCGCACGGGCCTCTACGGGCTCGCAGAGGCCTCCTACGGGCTCGTACGGGCTCGCACGGGCGCTCACGGGCTCGCACAAGCTCGCACGGGCCTCTACGGGCTCGCAGAGGCCTCCTACGGGCTCGTACGGGCTCGCACGGGCGCGCACGGGCTCGCACAAGCTCGCACGGGCCTCTACGGGCTCGCAGAGGCCTCCTACAGGCTGGTACGGGCTCGTACGGGCTCGCACGGGCGCGCACGGGTTCGCACAAGCTCGCACGGGCCTCTACGGGCTCGCAGAGGCCTGCTACGGGCTCGTACGGGCTCGTACGGGCTCGCACGGGCGCGCACGGGCTCGCACAAGCTCGCACGGGCCTCTACGGGCTCGCAGAGCCCTGCTATGGGCTCGTACGGGCTCGTACGGGCTCGCACGGGCGCGCACGGGCTCGCACAAGCTCGCACGGGCCACTACGGGCTCGCAGAGGCCTCCTACGGGCTCGTACAGGCTCGCACGGGCGCTCACGGGCTCGCACAAGCTCGCACGGGCCTCTACGGGCTCGCAGAGGCCTCCTGCGGGCTCGTACGGGCTCGCACGGGCGCGCACGGGCTCGCACAAGCTCGCACGGGCATCTATGGGCTCGCAGAGGCCTCCTACGGGCTCGTACCGGCTCGTACAAGCTCGCACGGGCACGCACGGGCTCGCACAAGCTCGCACGGGCCTCTACGGGCTCGCAGAGGCCTCCTACGGGCTCGTACGGGCTCGTACGGGCTCGCAGAGGCCTCCTACGGGCTCGCACAAGCTCGCACGGGCCTCTACGGGCTCGCAGAGCCCTGCTACAGGCTCGTACGGGCTCGCACGGGCGCGCACGGGCTCGCACAAGCTCGCACGGGCCTCTACGGGCTCGCAGAGGCCTCCTACGGGCTCGTACGGGCTCGCACGGGCGCGCACGGGCTCGCACAAGCTCGCACGGGCCTCTACGGGCTCGCAGAGGCCTGCTACGGGCTCGTACGGGCTCGTACGGGCTCGCACGGGCGCGCGCGGGCTCGCACAAGCTCACACGGGCCTCTACGGGCTCGCAGAGGCCTCCTACGGGCTCGTACGGGCTCGTACGGGCTCGCACGGGCGCGCACGGGCTCGCACAAGCTCGCACGGGCCTCTACGGGCTCGCAGAGGCCTCCTACGGGCTCGTACGGGCTCACACGGGCGCGCACGGGCTCGCACAAGCTCCCACGGGCATCTACGGGCTCGCAGAGGCCTCCTACGGGCTCGTACGGGCTCGTACGGGCGCGCACGGGCGCGCACGGGCGCGCACAAGCTCGCACGGGCCTCTACGGGCTCGCGGAGGCCTCCTACGGGCTCGTACGGGCTCGCACGGGCTCGCACGGGCATGCACGGGCTCGCACAAGCTCGCACGGGCCTCTACGGGCTCGCAGAGGCCTCCTACGGGCTCGTACGGGCTCGTACGGGATCGCACGGGCGCTCACGGGCTCGCACAAGCTCGCACGGGCCTCTACGGGCTCGCAGAGGCCTCCTACGGGCTCGTACGGGCTCGCACGGGCATCTACGGGCTCGCAGAGGCCTCCTACGGGCTCGTACCGGCTCGTACAAGCTCGCACGGGCGCGCACGGGCTCGCACAAGCTCGCACGGGACTCTACGGGCTCGCAGAGGCCTGCTACGGGCTCGTACGGGCTCGTACGGGCTCGCACGGGCATGCACGGGCTCGCACAAGCTCGCACGGGCCTCTACGGGCTCGCAGAGGCCTGCTACGGGCTCGTACGGGCTCGTACGGGCTCGCACGGGCATGCACGGGCTCGCACAAGCTCGCACGGGCCTCTACGGGCTCGCAGAGGCCTCCTACGGGCTCGTACGGGCTCGCACGGGCGCTCACGGGCTCGCACAAGCTCGCACGGGCCTCTACGGGCTCGCAGAGGCCTCCTACGGGCTCGTACGGGCTCGCACGGGCGCTCACGGGCTCGCACAAGCTCGCACGGGCCTCTACGGGCTCGCAGAGGCCTCCTACAGGCTCGTACGGGCTCGTACGGGCTCGCACGGGCACGCACGGGCTCGCACAAGCTCGCACGGGCCTCTACGGGCTCGCAGAGGCCTCCTACGGGCTCGTACGGGCTCGCACGGGCGCTCACGGGCTCGCACAAGCTCGCACGGGCATCTACGGGCTCGCAGAGGCCTCCTACGGGCTCGTACCGGCTCGTACAAGCTCGCACGGGCGCGCACGGGTTCGCACAAGCTCGCACGGGCCTCTACGGGCTCGCAGAGGCCTGCTACGGGCTCGTACGGGCTCGTACGGGCTCGCACGGGCGCGCACGGGCTCGCACAAGCTCGCACGGGCCTCTACGGGCTCGCAGAGGCCTGCTATGGGCTCGTACGGGCTCGTACGGGCTCGCACGGGCGCGCACGGGCTCGCACAAGCTCGCACGGGCCACTACGGGCTCGCAGAGGCCTCCTACGGGCTCGTACAGGCTCGCACGGGCGCTCACGGGCTCGCACAAGCTCGCACGGGCCTCTACGGGCTCGCAGAGGCCTCCTGCGGGCTCGTACGGGCTCGCACGGGCACGCACGGGCTCGCACAAGCTCGCACGGGCATCTATGGGCTCGCAGAGGCCTCCTACGGGCTCGTACCGGCTCGTACAAGCTCGCACGGGCACGCACGGGCTCGCACAAGCTCGCACGGGCCTCTACGGGCTCGCAGAGGCCTCCTACGGGCTCGTACGGGCTCGTACGGGCTCGCAGAGGCCTCCTACGGGCTCGCACAAGCTCGCACGGGCCTCTACGGGCTCGCAGAGGCCTCCTACGGGCTCGTACGGGCTCGCACGGGCGCGCACGGGCTCGCACAAGCTCGCACGGGCCTCTACGGGCTCGCAGAGGCCTGCTACGGGCTCGTACGGGCTCGTACGGGCTCGCACGGGCGCGCGCGGGCTCGCACAAGCTCACACGGGCCTCTACGGGCTCGCAGAGGCCTCCTACGGGCTCGTACGGGCTCGTACGGGCTCGCACGGGCGCGCACGGGCTCGCACAAGCTCGCACGGGCCTCTACGGGCTCGCAGAGGCCTCCTACGGGCTCGTACGGGCTCACACGGGCGCGCACGGGCTCGCACAAGCTCCCACGGGCATCTACGGGCTCGCAGAGGCCTCCTACGGGCTCGTACGGGCTCGTACGGGCGCGCACGGGCGCGCACGGGCGCGCACAAGCTCGCACGGGCCTCTACGGGCTCGCGGAGGCCTCCTACGGGCTCGTACGGGCTCGCACGGGCTCGCACGGGCATGCACGGGCTCGCACAAGCTCGCACGGGCCTCTACGGGCTCGCAGAGGCCTCCTACGGGCTCGTACGGGCTCGTACGGGATCGCACGGGCGCTCACGGGCTCGCACAAGCTCGCACGGGCCTCTACGGGCTCGCAGAGGCCTCCTACGGGCTCGTACGGGCTCGCACGGGCATCTACGGGCTCGCAGAGGCCTCCTACGGGCTCGTACCGGCTCGTACAAGCTCGCACGGGCGCGCACGGGCTCGCACAAGCTCGCACGGGACTCTACGGGCTCGCAGAGGCCTGCTACGGGCTCGTACGGGCTCGTACGGGCTCGCACGGGCATGCACGGGCTCGCACAAGCTCGCACGGGCCTCTACGGGCTCGCAGAGGCCTGCTACGGGCTCGTACGGGCTCGTACGGGCTCGCACGGGCATGCACGGCCTCGCACAAGCTCGCACGGGCCTCTACGGGCTCGCAGAGGCCTCCTACGGGCTCGTACGGGCTCGCACGGGCGCTCACGGGCTCGCACAAGCTCGCACGGGCCTCTACGGGCTCGCAGAGGCCTCCTACGGGCTCGTACGGGCTCGCACGGGCGCTCACGGGCTCGCACAAGCTCGCACGGGCCTCTACGGGCTCGCAGAGGCCTCCTACAGGCTCGTACGGGCTCGTACGGGCTCGCACGGGCACGCACGGGCTCGCACAAGCTCGCACGGGCCTCTACGGGCTCGCAGAGGCCTCCTACGGGCTCGTACGGGCTCGCACGGGCGCTCACGGGCTCGCACAAGCTCGCACGGGCCTCTACGGGCTCGCAGAGGCCTCCTACGGGCTCGTACGGGCTCGCACGGGCGCTCACGGGCTCGCACAAGCTCGCACGGGCCTCTACGGGCTCGCAGAGGCCTCCTACAGGCTCGTACGGGCTCGTACGGGCTCGCACGGGCACGCACGGGCTCGCACAAGCTCGCACGGGCCTCTACGGGCTCGCAGAGGCCTCCTACGGGCTCGTACCGGCTCGTACAAGCTCGCACCGGCGCGCACGGGCTCGCACAAGCTCGCACGGGACTCTACGGGCTCGCAGAGGCCTCCTACGGGCTCGTACGGGCTCGTACGGGCTCGCACGGGCATGCACGGGCTCGCACAAGCTCGCACGGGCCTCTACGGGCTCGCAGAGGCCTGCTACGGGCTCGTACGGGCTCGTACGGGCTCGCACGGGCATGCACGGGCTCGCACAAGCTCGCACGGGCCTCTACGGGCTCGCAGAGGCCTCCTACGGGCTCGTACGGGCTCGCACGGGCGCTCACGGGCTCGCACAAGCTCGCACGGGCCTCTACGGGCTCGCAGAGGCCTCCTACGGGCTCGTACGGGCTCGCACGGGCGCTCACGGGCTCGCACAAGCTCGCACGGGCCTCTACGGGCTCGCAGAGGCCTCCTACAGGCTCGTACGGGCTCGTACGGGCTCGCACGGGCACGCACGGGCTCGCACAAGCTCGCACGGGCCTCTACGGGCTCGCAGAGGCCTCCTACGGGCTCGTACGGGCTCGCACGGGCGCTCACGGGCTCGCACAAGCTCGCACGGGCATCTACGGGCTCGCAGAGGCCTCCTACGGGCTCGTACCGGCTCGTACAAGCTCGCACGGGCGCGCACGGGCTCGCACAAGCTCGCACGGGACTCTACGGGCTCGCAGAGGCCTGCTACAGGCTCGTACGGGCTCGTACGGGCTCGCACGGGCATGCACGGGCTCGCACAATCTCGCACGGGCCTCTACGGGCTCGCAGAGGCCTGCTACGGGCTCGTACGGGCTCGTACGGGCTCGCACGGGCATGCACGGGCTCGCACAAGCTCGCACGGGCCTCTACGGGCTCGCAGAGCCCTGCTACAGGCTCGTACGGGCTCGCACGGGCGCGCACGGGCTCGCACAAGCTCGCACGGGCCTCTACGGGCTCGCAGAGGCCTCCTACGGGCTCGTACGGGCTAGCACGGGCGCGCACGGGCTCGCACAAGCTCGCACGGGCCTCTACGGGCTCGCAGAGGCCTGCTACGGGCTCGTACGGGCTCGTACGGGCTCGCACGGGCGCGCACGGGCTCGCACAAGCTCACACGGGCCTCTACGGGCTCGCAGAGGCCTCCTACGGGCTCGTACGGGCTCGTACGGGCTCGCACGGGCGCGCACGGGCTTGCACAAGCTCGCACGGGCCTCTACGGGCTCGCAGAGGCCTCCTACGGGCTAGTACGGGCTCGCAAGGGCTCGCACAAGCTCGCACGGGCCTCTACGGGCTCGCAGAGGCCTCCTACGGGCTTGTACGGGCTCGCACGGGCGCGCACGGGCTCGCACAAGCTCGCACGGGCCTCTACGGGCTCGCAGAGGCCTCCTACGGGCTCGTACGGGCTCGTAAGGGCTCGCACGGGCTCGCACGGGCATGCACGGGCTCGCACAAGCTCGCACGGGCCTCTACGGGCTCGCAGAGGCCTCCTACGGGCTCGTACGGGCTCGTACGGGATCGCACGGGCGCTCACGGGCTCGCACAAGCTCGCACGGGCCTCTACGGGCTCGCAGAGGCCTCCTACGGGCTCGTACGGGCTCGCACGGGCATCTACGGGCTCGCAGAGGCCTCCTACGGGCTCGTACCGGCTCGTACAAGCTCGCACGGGCGCGCACGGGCTCGCACAAGCTCGCACGGGACTCTACGGGCTCGCAGAGGCCTGCTACAGGCTCGTACGGGCTCGTACGGGCTCGCACTGGCATGCACGGGCTCGCACAAGCTCGCACGGGCCTCTACGGGCTCGCAGAGGCCTGCTACGGGCTCGTACGGGCTCGTACGGGCTCGCACGGGCATGCACGGCCTCGCACAAGCTCGCACGGGCCTCTACGGGCTCGCAGAGGCCTCCTACGGGCTCGTACGGGCTCGCACGGGCGCTCACGGGCTCGCACAAGCTCGCACGGGCCTCTACGGGCTCGCAGAGGCCTCCTACGGGCTCGTACGGGCTCGCACGGGCGCTCACGGGCTCGCACAAGCTCGCACGGGCCTCTACGGGCTCGCAGAGGCCTCCTACAGGCTCGTACGGGCTCGTACGGGCTCGCACGGGCACGCACGGGCTCGCACAAGCTCGCACGGGCCTCTACGGGCTCGCAGAGGCCTCCTACGGGCTCGTACGGGCTCGCACGGGCGCTCACGGGCTCGCACAAGCTCGCACGGGCATCTACGGGCTCGCAGAGGCCTCCTACGGGCTCGTACCGGCTCGTACAAGCTCGCACGGGCGCGCACGGGCTCGCACAAGCTCGCACGGGACTCTACGGGCTCGCAGAGGCCTGCTACAGGCTCGTACGGGCTCGTACGGGCTCGCACGGGCATGCACGGGCTCGCACAAGCTCGCACGGGCCTCTACGGGCTCGCAGAGGCCTCCTACGGGCTCGTACGGGCTCGTACGGGCTCGCACGGGCGCGCACGGGCTCGCACAAGCTCGCACGGGCCTCTACGGGCTCGCAGAGCCCTGCTACAGGCTCGTACGGGCTCGCACGGGCGCGCACGGGCTCGCACAAGCTCGCACGGGCCTCTACGGGCTCGCAGAGGCCTCCTACGGGCTCGTACGGGCTAGCACGGGCGCGCACGGGCTCGCACAAGCTCGCACGGGCCTCTACGGGCTCGCAGAGGCCTCCTACGGGCTCGTACGGGCTCGTACGGGCTCGCACGGGCGCGCACGGGCTCGCACAAGCTCACACGGGCCTCTACGGGCTCGCAGAGGCCTCCTACGGGCTCGTACGGGCTCGTACGGGCTCGCACGGGCGCGCACGGGCTCGCACAAGCTCGCACGGGCCTCTACGGGCTCGCAGAGGCCTCCTACGGGCTAGTATGGGCTCGCAAGGGCTCGCACAAGCTCGCACGGGCCTCTACGGGCTCGCAGAGGCCTCCTACGGGCTTGTACGGGCTCGCACGGGCGCGCACGGGCTCGCACAAGCTCGCATGGGCCTCTACGGGCTCGCAGAGGCCTCCTACGGGCTCGTACGGGCTCACACGGGCGCGCACGGGCTCGCACAAGCTCCCACGGGCATCTACGGGCTCGCAGAGGCCTCCTACGGGCTCGTACGGGCTCGTACGGGCGCGCACGGGCGCGCACGGGCATGCACGGGCTCGCACAAGCTCGCACGGGCCTCTACGGGCTCGCAGAGGCCTCCTACGGGCTCGTACGGGCTCGTACGGGCTCGCACGGGCGCGCACGGGCTCGCACAAGCTCGCACGGGACTCTACGGGCTCGCAGAGGCCTGCTACAGGCTCGTACGGGCTCGTACGGGCTCGCACGGGCATGCACGGGCTCGCACAAGCTCGCACGGGCCTCTACGGGCTCGCAGAGGCCTGCTACGGGCTCGTACGGGCTCGTACGGGCTCGCACGGGCATGCACGGGCTCGCACAAGCTCGCACGGGCCTCTACGGGCTCGCAGAGGCCTCCTACAGGCTCGTACGGGCTCGTACGGGCTCGCACGGGCACGCACGGGCTCGCACAAGCTCGCACGGGCCTCTACGGGCTCGCAGAGGCCTCCTACGGGCTCGTACGGGCTCGCACGGGCGCTGACGGGCTCGCACAAGCTCGCACGGGCCTCTACGGGCTCGCAGAGGCCTCCTACGGGCTCGTACGGGCTCGCACGGGCGCTCACGGGCTCGCACAAGCTCGCACGGGCCTCTACGGGCTCGCAGAGGCCTCCTACAGGCTCGTACGGGCTCGTACGGGCTCGCACGGGCACGCACGGGTTCGCACAAGCTCGCACGGGCCTCTACGGGCTCGCAGAGGCCTCCTACGGGCTCGTACGGGCTCGCACGGGCGCTCACGGGCTCGCACAAGCTCGCACGGGCATCTACGGGCTCGCAGAGGCCTCCTACGGGCTCGTACCGGCTCGTACAAGCTCGCACGGGCGCGCACGGGCTCGCACAAGCTCGCACGGGACTCTACGGGCTCGCAGAGGCCTGCTACAGGCTCGTACGGGCTCGTACGGGCTCGCACGGGCATGCACGGGCTCGCACAAGCTCGCACGGGACTCTACGGGCTCGCAGAGGCCTGCTACGGGCTCGTACGGGCTCGTACGGGCTCGCACGGGCATGCACGGGCTCGCACAAGCTCGCACGGGCCTCTACGGGCTCGCAGAGCCCTGCTACAGGCTCGTACGGGCTCGCACGGGCGCGCACGGGCTCGCACAAGCTCGCACGGGCCTCTACGGGCTCGCAGAGGCCTCCTACGGGCTCGTACGGGCTCGCACGGGCATCTACGGGCTCGCAGAGGCCTCCTACGGGCTCGTACCGGCTCGTACAAGCTCGCACGGGCGCGCACGGGCTCGCACAAGCTCGCACGGGACTCTACGGGCTCGCAGAGGCCTGCTACAGGCTCGTACGGGCTCGTACGGGCTCGCACGGGCATGCACGGGCTCGCACAAGCTCGCACGGGCCTCTACGGGCTCGCAGAGGCCTGCTACGGGCTCGTACGGGCTCGTACGGGCTCGCACGGGCATGCACGGCCTCGCACAAGCTCGCACGGGCCTCTACGGGCTCGCAGAGGCCTCCTACGGGCTCGTACGGGCTCGCACGGGCGCTCACGGGCTCGCACAAGCTCGCACGGGCCTCTACGGGCTCGCAGAGGCCTCCTACGGGCTCGTACGGGCTCGCACGGGCGCTCACGGGCTCGCACAAGCTCGCACGGGCCTCTACGGGCTCGCAGAGGCCTCCTACAGGCTCGTACGGGCTCGTATGGGCTCGCACGGGCACGCACGGGCTCGCACAAGCTCGCACGGGCCTCTACGGGCTCGCAGAGGCCTCCTACGGGCTCGTACGGGCTCGCACGGGCGCTCACGGGCTCGCACAAGCTCGCACGGGCATCTACGGGCTCGCAGAGGCCTCCTACGGGCTCGTACCGGCTCGTACAAGCTCGCACGGGCGCGCACGGGATCGCACAAGCTGCACGGGACTCTACGGGCTCGCAGAGGCCTGCTACAGGCTCGTACGGGCTCGTACGGGCTCGCACGGGCATGCACGGGCTCGCACAAGCTCGCACGGGCCTCTACGGGCTCGCAGAGGCCTGCTACGGGCTCGTACGGGCTCGTACGGGCTCGCACGGGCATGCACGGGCTCGCACAAGCTCGCACGGGCCTCTACGGGCTCGCAGAGCCCTGCTACAGGCTCGTACGGGCTCGCACGGGCGCGCACGGGCTCGCACAAGCTCGCACGGGCCTCTACGGGCTCGCAGAGGCCTCCTACGGGCTCGTACGGGCTAGCACGGGCGCGCACGGGCTCGCACAAGCTCGCACGGGCCTCTACGGGCTCGCAGAGGCCTGCTACGGGCTCGTACGGGCTCGTACGGGCTCGCACGGGCGCGCACGGGCTCGCACAAGCTCACACGGGCCTCTACGGGCTCGCAGAGGCCTCCTACGGGCTCGTACGGGCTCGTACGGGCTCGCACGGGCGCGCACGGGCTCGCACAAGCTCGCACGGGCCTCTACGGGCTCGCAGAGGCCTCCTACGGGCTAGTATGGGCTCGCAAGGGCTCGCACAAGCTCGCACGGGCCTCTACGGGCTCGCAGAGGCCTCCTACGGGCTTGTACGGGCTCGCACGGGCGCGCACGGGCTCGCACAAGCTCGCACGGGCCTCTACGGGCTCGCAGAGGCCTCCTACGGGCTCGTACGGGCTCACACGGGCGCGCACGGGCTCGCACAAGCTCCCACGGGCATCTACGGGCTCGCAGAGGCCTCCTACGGGCTCGTACGGGCTCGTACGGGCGCGCACGGGCGCGCACGGGCGCGCACAAGCTCGCACGGGCCTCTACGGGCTCATGGATGCCTCCTACGGGCTCGTACGGGCTCGCACGGGCTCGCACGGGCATGCACGGGCTCGCACAAGCTCGCACGGGCCTCTACGGGCTCGCAGAGGCCTCCTACGGGCTCGTACGGGCTCGTACGGGATCGCACGGGCGCGCACGGGCTCGCACAAGCTCGCACGGGACTCTACGGGCTCGCAGAGGCCTGCTACAGGCTCGTACGGGCTCGTACGGGCTCGCACGGGCATGCACGGGCTCGCACAAGCTCGCACGGGCCTCTACGGGCTCGCAGAGGCCTGCTACGGGCTCGTACGGGCTCGTACGGGCTCGCACGGGCATGCACGGGCTCGCACAAGCTCGCACGGGCCTCTACGGGCTCGCAGAGGCCTCCTACAGGCTCGTACGGGCTCGTACGGGCTCGCACGGGCACGCACGGGCTCGCACAAGCTCGCACGGGCCTCTACGGGCTCGCAGAGGCCTCCTACGGGCTCGTACGGGCTCGCACGGGCGCTCACGGGCTCGCACAAGCTGCACGGGCCTCTACGGGCTCGCAGAGGCCTCCTACGGGCTCGTACGGGCTCGCACGGGCGCTCACGGGCTCGCACAAGCTCGCACGGGCCTCTACGGGCTCGCAGAGGCCTCCTACAGGCTCGTACGGGCTCGTACGGGCTCGCACGGGCACGCACGGGCTCGCACAAGCTCGCACGGGCCTCTACGGGCTCGCAGAGGCCTCCTACGGGCTCGTACGGGCTCGCACGGGCGCTCACGGGCTCGCACAAGCCCGCACGGGCATCTACGGGCTCGCAGAGGCCTCCTACGGGCTCGTACCGGCTCGTACAAGCTCGCACGGGCGTGCACGGGCTCGCACAAGCTCGCACGGGACTCTACGGGCTCGCAGAGGCCTGCTACAGGCTCGTACGGGCTCGTACGGGCTCGCACGGGCATGCACGGGCTCGCACAAGCTCGCACGGGCCTCTACGGGCTCGCAGAGCCCTGCTACAGGCTCGTACGGGCTCGCACGGGCGCGCACGGGCTCGCACAAGCTCGCACGGGCCTCTACGGGCTCGCAGAGGCCTCCTACGGGCTCGTACGGGCTCGCACGGGCGCGCACGGGCTCGCACAAGCTCGCACGGGCCTCTACGGGCTCGCAGAGGCCTGCTACGGGCTCGTACGGGCTCGTACGGGCTCGCACGGGCATGCACGGCCTCGCACAAGCTCACACGGGCCTCTACGGGCTCGCAGAGGCCTCCTACGGGCTCGTACGGGCTCGCACGGGCGCTCACGGGCTCGCACAAGCTCGCACGGGCCTCTACGGGCTCGCAGAGGCCTCCTACGGGCTCGTACGGGCTCGCACGGGCGCTCACGGGCTCGCACAAGCTCGCACGGGCCTCTACGGGCTCGCAGAGGCCTCCTACAGGCTCGTACGGGCTCGTATGGGCTCGCACGGGCACGCACGGGCTCGCACAAGCTCGCACGGGCCTCTACGGGCTCGCAGAGGCCTCCTACGGGCTCGTACGGGCTCGCACGGGCGCTCACGGGCTCGCACAAGCTCGCACGGGCATCTACGGGCTCGCAGAGGCCTCCTACGGGCTCGTACCGGCTCGTACAAGCTCGCACGGGCGCGCACGGGATCGCACAAGCTGCACGGGACTCTACGGGCTCGCAGAGGCCTGCTACAGGCTCGTACGGGCTCGTACGGGTTCGCACGGGCATGCACGGGCTCGCACAAGCTCGCACGGGCCTCTACGGGCTCGCAGAGGCCTGCTACGGGCTCGTACGGGCTCGTACGGGCTCGCACGGGCATGCACGGGCTCGCACAAGCTCGCACGGGCCTCTACGGGCTCGCAGAGCCCTGCTACAGGCTCGTACGGGCTCGCACGGGCGCGCACGGGCTCGCACAAGCTCGCACGGGCCTCTACGGGCTCGCAGAGGCCTCCTACGGGCTCGTACGGGCTAGCACGGGCGCGCACGGGCTCGCACAAGCTCGCACGGGCCTCTACGGGCTCGCAGAGGCCTGCTACGGGCTCGTACGGGCTCGTACGGGCTCGCACGGGCGCGCACGGGCTCGCACAAGCTCACACGGGCCTCTACGGGCTCGCAGAGGCCTCCTACGGGCTCGTACGGGCTCGTACGGGCTCGCACGGGCGCGCACGGGCTCGCACAAGCTCGCACGGGCCTCTACGGGCTCGCAGAGGCCTCCTACGGGCTAGTATGGGCTCGCAAGGGCTCGCACAAGCTCGCACGGGCCTCTACGGGCTCGCAGAGGCCTCCTACGGGCTTGTACGGGCTCGCACGGGCGCGCACGGGCTCGCACAAGCTCGCACGGGCCTCTACGGGCTCGCAGAGGCCTCCTACGGGCTCGTACGGGCTCACACGGGCGCGCACGGGCTCGCACAAGCTCCCACGGGCATCTACGGGCTCGCAGAGGCCTCCTACGGGCTCGTACGGGCTCGTACGGGCGCGCACGGGCGCGCACGGGCGCGCACAAGCTCGCACGGGCCTCTACGGGCTCAGGGATGCCTCCTACGGGCTCGTACGGGCTCGCACGGGCTCGCACGGGCATGCACGGGCTCGCACAAGCTCGCACGGGCCTCTACGGGCTCGCAGAGGCCTCCTACGGGCTCGTACGGGCTCGTACGGGATCGCACGGGCGCGCACGGGCTCGCACAAGCTCGCACGGGACTCTACGGGCTCGCAGAGGCCTGCTACAGGCTCGTACGGGCTCGTACGGGCTCGCACGGGCATGCACGGGCTCGCACAAGCTCGCACGGGCCTCTACGGGCTCGCAGAGGCCTGCTACGGGCTCGTACGGGCTCGTACGGGCTCGCACGGGCACGCACGGGCTCGCACAAGCTCGCACGGGCCTCTACGGGCTCGCAGAGGCCTCCTACAGGCTCGTACGGGCTCGTACGGGCTCGCACGGGCACGCACGGGCTCGCACAAGCTCGCACGGGCCTCTACGGGCTCGCAGAGGCCTCCTACGGGCTCGTACGGGCTCGCACGGGCGCTCACGGGCTCGCACAAGCTGCACGGGCCTCTACGGGCTCGCAGAGGCCTCCTACGGGCTCGTACGGGCTCGCACGGGCGCTCACGGGCTCGCACAAGCTCGCACGGGCCTCTACGGGCTCGCAGAGGCCTCCTACAGGCTCGTACGGGCTCGTACGGGCTCGCACGGGCACGCACGGGCTCGCACAAGCTCGCACGGGCCTCTACGGGCTCGCAGAGGCCTCCTACGGGCTCGTACGGGCTCGCACGGGCGCTCACGGGCTCGCACAAGCCCGCACGGGCATCTACGGGCTCGCAGAGGCCTCCTACGGGCTCGTACCGGCTCGTACAAGCTCGCACGGGCGTGCACGGGCTCGCACAAGCTCGCACGGGACTCTACGGGCTCGCAGAGGCCTGCTACAGGCTCGTACGGGCTCGTACGGGCTCGCACGGGCATGCACGGGCTCGCACAAGCTCGCACGGGCCTCTACGGGCTCGCAGAGCCCTGCTACAGGCTCGTACGGGCTCGCACGGGCGCGCACGGGCTCGCACAAGCTCGCACGGGCCTCTACGGGCTCGCAGAGGCCTCCTACGGGCTCGTACGGGCTCGCACGGGCGCGCACGGGCTCGCACAAGCTCGCACGGGCCTCTACGGGCTCGCAGAGGCCTGCTACGGGCTCGTACGGGCTCGTACGGGCTCGCACGGGCGCACACGGGCTCGCACAAGCTCACACGGGCCTCTACGGGCTCGCACAGGCCTCCTACGGGCTCGTACGGGCTCGTACGGGCTCGTACGGGCGCGCACGGGCGCGCACGGGCGCGCACAAGCTCGCACAGGCCTCTACGGGCTCGCGGAGGCCTCCTACGGGCTCGTACGGGCTCGCATGGGCTCGCACGGGCACGCACGGGCTCGCACAAGCTCGCACGGGCCTCTACGGGCTCGCAGAGGCCTCCTACGGGCTCGTACGGGCTCGCACGGGCGCGCACGGGCTCGCACAAGGTCGCACGGGCCTCTACGGGCTCGCAGAGGCCTGCTACGGGCTCGTACGGGCTCGTACGGGCTCGCACAGGCGCGCACGGGCTCGCACACGGTCGCACGGGCCTCTACGGGCTCACAGAGGCCTCCTACGGGCTCGTACGGGCTCGTACGGGCTCGCACGGGCGCGCACCGGGCTCGCACAAGCTCGCACGGGCCTCTACGTGCTTGCAGAGCCCTGCTACGGCCTCGTACGGGCTCGTACGGGCTCGCACGGGCGCGCACGGGCTCGCACAAGCTCGCACGGGCCTCTACGGGCTCGCAGAGGCCTCCTACAGGCTCGTACGGGCGCGCACGGGCTCGCACAAGCTCGCACGGGCCTCTACGGGCTCGCTGAGACCTCCTACGGGCTCGTACGGGCTCGTACGGGCTCGAACGGGCACGCACGGGCTCGCACAAGCTCGCACGGGCCTCTACGGGCTCGCAGAGGCCTCCTACGGGCTCGTACGGGCTCCTACGGGCTCGCACGGGCGCGCACGGGCTCGCACAAGCTCGCACGGGCCTCTACGGGCTCGCAGAGGCCTCCTACGGGCTCGTACGGGCTCGTATGGGCTCGCACGGGCGCGCACGGGCTCGCACAAGCTCGCACGGGCCTCTACGGGCTCGCAGAGGCCTGCTACGGGCTCGTACGGGCTCGCACGGGCGCGCACAAGCACACACGGGCCTCTACGGGCTCGCGGAGGCCTCCTACGGGCTCGTACGGGCTCGCACGGGCTCGCACGGGCACGCACGGGCTCGCACAAGCTCGCACGGGCCTCTACGGGCTCGCAGAGGCCTCCTACGGGCTCGTACGGGCTCGCACGGGCGCGCACGGGCTCGCACAAGCTCGCACGGGCCTCTACGGGCTCGCAGAGGCCTGCTACAGGCTCGTACGGGATCGTACGGGCTCGCACGGGCGCGCACGGGCTCGCACAAGCTCGCACGGGCCTCTACGGGCTCGCAGAGGCCTGCTACGGGCTCGTACGGGCTCGCACGGGCGCGCACGGGCTCGCACAAGCTCGCACGGGCCTCTACGGGCTCGCAGAGGCCTCCTACAGGCTGGTACGGGCTCGTACGGGCTCGCACGGGCGCGCACGGGCTCGCACAAGCTCGCACGGGCCTCTACGGGCTCGCAGAGGCCTGCTACGGGCTCGTACGGGCTCGTACGGGCTCGCACGGGCGCGCACGGGCTCGCACAAGCTCGCACGGGCCTCTACGGGCTCGCAGAGGCCTGCTACGGGCTCGTACGGGCTCGTACGGGCTCGCACGGGCGCGCACGGGCTCGCACAAGCTCGCACGGGCCTCTACGGGCTCGCAGAGGCCTCCTACGGGCTCGTAAGGGCTCGCACGGGCGCGCACGGGCTCGCACAAGCTCGCACGGGCCTCTACGGGCTCGCAGAGGACTGCTACGGGCTCGTACGGGCTCGTACGGGCTCGCACGGGCACGCACGGGCTCGCACAAGCTCGCACGGGCCTCTACGGGCTCGCAGAGGCCTCCTACGGGCTCGTACAGGCTCGCACGGGCGCTCACGGGCTCGCACAAGCTCGCACGGGCCTCTACGGGCTCGCAGAGGCCTCCTGCGGGCTCGTACGGGCTCGCACGGGCGCGCACGGGCTCGCACAAGCTCGCACGGGCATCTACGGGCTCGCAGAGGCCTCCTACGGGCTCGTACCGGCTCGTACAAGCTCGCACGGGCACGCACGGGCTCGCACAAGCTCGCACGGGCCTCTACGGGCTCGCAGAGGCCTCCTACGGGCTCGTACGGGCTCGTACGGGCTCGCAGAGGCCTCCTACGGGCTCGCACAAGCTCGCACGGGCCTCTACGGGCTCGCAGAGCCCTGCTACAGGCTCGTACGGGCTCGCACGGGCGCGCACGGGCTCGCACAAGCTCGCACGGGCCTCTACGGGCTCGCAGAGGCCTCCTACAGGCTGGTACGGGCTCGTACGGGCTCGCACGGGCGCGCACGGGCTCGCACAAGCTCGCACGGGCCTCTACGGGCTCGCAGAGGCCTCCTACGGGCTCGTACGGGCTCGCACGGGCGCGCACGGGCTCGCACAAGCTCGCACGGGCCTCTACGGGCTCGCAGAGGCCTGCTACGGGCTCGTACGGGCTCGTACGGGCTCGCACGGGCGCGCGCGGGCTCGCACAAGCTCACACGGGCCTCTACGGGCTCGCAGAGGCCTCCTACGGGCTCGTACGGGCTCGTACGGGCTCGCACGGGCGCGCACGGGCTCGCACAAGCTCGCACGGGCCTCTACGGGCTCGCAGAGGCCTCCTACGGGCTAGTACGGGCTCGCAAGGGCTCGCACAAGCTCGCACGGGCCTCTACGGGCTCGCAGAGGCCTCCTACGGGCTTGTACGGGCTCGCACGGGCGCGCACGGGCTCGCACAAGCTCGCACGGGCCTCTACGGGCTCGCAGAGGCCTCCTACGGGCTCGTACGGGCTCACACGGGCGCGCACGGGCTCGCACAAGCTCCCACGGGCATCTACGGGCTCGCAGAGGCCTCCTACGGGCTCGTACGGGCTCGTACGGGCGCGCACGGGCGCGCACGGGCTCGCACAAGCTCGCACGGGCCTCTACGGGCTCGCGGAGGCCTCCTACGGGCTCGTACGGGCTCGCACGGGCTCGCACGGGCATGCACGGGCTCGCACAAGCTCGCACGGGCCTCTACGGGCTCGCAGAGGCCTCCTACGGGCTCGTACGGGCTCGTACGGGATCGCACGGGCGCTCACGGGCTCGCACAAGCTCGCACGGGCCTCTACGGGCTCGCAGAGGCCTCCTACGGGCTCGTACCGGCTCGTACAAGCTCGCACGGGCGCGCACGGGCTCGCACAAGCTCGCACGGGACTCTACGGGCTCGCAGAGGCCTGCTACAGGCTCGTACGGGCTCGTACGGGCTCGCACGGGCATGCACGGCCTCGCACAAGCTCGCACGGGCCTCTACGGGCTCGCAGAGGCCTCCTACGGGCTCGTACGGGCTCGCACGGGCGCTCACGGGCTCGCACAAGCTCGCACGGGCCTCTACGGGCTCGCAGAGGCCTCCTACGGGCTCGTACGGGCTCGCACGGGCGCTCACGGGCTCGCACAAGCTCGCACGGGCCTCTACGGGCTCGCAGAGGCCTCCTACAGGCTCGTACGGGCTCGTACGGGCTCGCACGGGCACGCACGGGCTCGCACAAGCTCGCACGGGCCTCTACGGGCTCGCAGAGGCCTCCTACGGGCTCGTACGGGCTCGCACGGGCGCTCACGGGCTCGCACAAGCTCGCACGGGCATCTACGGGCTCGCAGAGGCCTCCTACGGGCTCGTACCGGCTCGTACAAGCTCGCACGGGCGCGCACGGGCTCGCACAAGCTCGCACGGGACTCTACGGGCTCGCAGAGGCCTGCTACAGGCTCGTACGGGCTCGTACGGGCTCGCACGGGCATGCACGGGCTCGCACAAGCTCGCACGGGCCTCTACGGGCTCGCAGAGGCCTGCTACGGGCTCGTACGGGCTCGTACGGGCTCGCACGGGCATGCACGGGCTCGCACAAGCTCGCACGGGCCTCTACGGGCTCGCAGAGCCCTGCTACAGGCTCGTACGGGCTCGCACGGGCGCGCACGAGCTCGCACAAGCTCGCACGGGCCTCTACGGGCTCGCAGAGGCCTCCTACGGGCTCGTACGGGCTAGCACGGGCGCGCACGGGCTCGCACAAGCTCGCACGGGCCTCTACGGGCTCGCAGAGGCCTGCTACGGGCTCGTACGGGCTCGTACGGGCTCGCACGGGCGCGCACGGGCTCGCACAAGCTCACACGGGCCTCTACGGGCTCGCAGAGGCCTCCTACGGGCTCGTACGGGCTCGTACGGGCTCGCACGGGCGCGCACGGGCTCGCACAAGCTCGCACGGGCCTCTACGGGCTCGCAGAGGCCTCCTACGGGCTAGTATGGGCTCGCAAGGGCTCGCACAAGCTCGCACGGGCCTCTACGGGCTCGCAGAGGCCTCCTACGGGCTTGTACGGGCTCGCACGGGCGCGCACGGGCTCGCACAAGCTCGCACGGGCCTCTACGGGCTCGCAGAGGCCTCCTACGGGCTCGTACGGGCTCACACGGGCGCGCACGGGCTCGCACAAGCTCCCACGGGCATCTACGGGCTCGCAGAGGCCTCCTACGGGCTCGTACGGGCTCGTACGGGCGCGCACGGGCGCGCACGGGCGCGCACAAGCTCGCACGGGCCTCTACGGGCTCGCGGATGCCTCCTACGGGCTCGTACGGGCTCGCACGGGCTCGCACGGGCATGCACGGGCTCGCACAAGCTCGCACGGGCCTCTACGGGCTCGCAGAGGCCTCCTACGGGCTCGTACGGGCTCGTACGGGATGGCACGGGCGCGCACGGGCTCGCACAAGCTCGCACGGGACTCTACGGGCTCGCAGAGGCCTGCTACAGGCTCGTACGGGCTCGTACGGGCTCGCACGGGCATGCACGGGCTCGCACAAGCTCGCACGGGCCTCTACGGGCTCGCAGAGGCCTGCTACGGGCTCGTATGGGCTCGTACGGGCTCGCACGGGCATGCACGGGCTCGCACAAGCTCGCACGGGCCTCTACGGGCTCGCAGAGGCCTCCTACAGGCTCGTACGGGCTCGTACGGGCTCGCACGGGCACGCACGGGCTCGCACAAGCTCGCACGGGCCTCTACGGGCTCGCAGAGGCCTCCTACGGGCTCGTACGGGCTCGCACGGGCGCTCACGGGCTCGCACAAGCTCGCACGGGCCTCTACGGGCTCGCAGAGGCCTCCTACGGGCTCGTACGGGCTCGCACGGGCGCTCACGGGCTCGCACAAGCTCGCACGGGCCTCTACGGGCTCGCAGAGGCCTCCTACAGGCTCGTACGGGCTCGTACGGGCTCGCACGGGCACGCACGGGCTCGCACAAGCTCGCACGGGCCTCTACGGGCTCGCAGAGGCCTCCTACGGGCTCGTACGGGCTCGCACGGGTGCGCACGGGCTCGCACAAGCTCGCACGGGCATCTACAGGCTCGCAGAGGCCTCCTACGGGCTCGTACCGGCTCGTACAAGCTCGCACGGGCGCGCACGGGCTCGCACAAGCTCGCACGGGACTCTACGGGCTCGCAGAGGCCTGCTACAGGCTCGTACGGGCTCGTACGGGCTCGCACGGGCATGCACGGGCTCGCACAAGCTCGCACGGGACTCTACGGGCTCGCAGAGGCCTGCTACGGGCTCGTACGGGCTCGTACGGGCTCGCACGGGCATGCACGGGCTCGCACAAGCTCGCACGGGCCTCTACGGGCTCGCAGAGCCCTGCTACAGGCTCGTACGGGCTCGCACGGGCGCGCACGGGCTCGCACAAGCTCGCACGGGCCTCTACGGGCTCGCAGAGGCCTCCTACGGGCTCGTACGGGCTCGCACGGGCGCGCACGGGCTCGCACAAGCTCGCACGGGCCTCTACGGGCTCGCAGAAGCCTGCTACGGGCTCGTACGGGCTCGTACGGGCTCGCACGGGCGCACACGGGCTCGCACAAGCTCACACGGGCCTCTACGGGCTCGCAGAGGCCTCCTACGGGCTCGTACGGGCTCGTACGGGCTCGTACGGGCGCGCACGGGCGCGCACGGGCGCGCACAAGCTCGCACGGGCCTCTACGGGCTCGCGGAGGCCTCCTACGGGCTCGTACGGGCTCGCACGGGCTCGCACGGGCACGCACGGGCTCGCACAAGCTCGCACGGGCCTCTACGGGCTCGCAGAGGCCTCCTACGGGCTCGTATGGGCTCGTACGGGCTCGCACGGGCGCGCACGGGCTCGCACAAGCTCGCACCGGCCTCTACGGGCTCGCAGAGGCCTCCTACGGGCTCGTACGGGCTCGCACGGGCGCGCACGGGCTCGCACAAGGTCGCACGGGCCTCTACGGGCTCGCAGAGGCCTGCTACGGGCTCGCACGGGCACGCACGGGCTCGCACAAGCTCGCACGGGCCTCTACGGTCTCGCAGAGGCCTGCTACAGGCCCGTACGGGCTCGTACGGGCTCGCACGGGCGCGCACGGGCTCGCACAAGCTCGCACGGGACTCTATGGGCTCGCAGAGGCCTCCTACGGGCTCGTACGGGCTCATACGGGCTCGCACGGGCGCGCACGGGCTCGCACAATCTCGCAGGGGCCTCTACGGGCTTGCAGAGGCCTCCTACGGGCTCGTACGGGCTCGTACAAGCTCGCATGGGCACGCACGGGCTCGCACAAGCTCGCACGGGCCTCTACGGGCTCGCAGAGGCCTCCTACGGGCTCGTACGGGCTCGTACGGGCTCGCACGGGCATGCACGGGCTCGCACAAGCTCGCACGGGCCTCTACGGGCTCGCAGAGGCCTCCTACAGGCTGGTACGGGCTCGTACGGGCTCGCACGGGCACGCACGGGCTCGCACAAGCTCGCACGGGCCTCTACGGGCTCGCAGAGGCCTCCTACGGGCTCGTACGGGCTCGCACGGGTGCGCACGGGCTCGCACAAGCTCGCACGGGCATCTACGGGCTCGCAGAGGCCTCCTACGGGCTCGTACGGGCTCGCACGGGCGCGCACGGGCTCGCACAAGCTCGCACGGGCCTCTACGGGCTCGCAGAAGCCTGCTACGGGCTCGTACGGGCTCGTACGGGCTCGCACGGGCGCACACGGGCTCGCACAAGCTCACACGGGCCTCTACGGGCTCGCAGAGGCCTCCTACGGGCTCGTACGGGCTCGTACGGGCTCGTACGGGCGCGCACGGGCGCGCACGGGCGCGCACAAGCTCGCACGGGCCTCTACGGGCTCGCGGAGGCCTCCTACGGGCTCGTACGGGCTCGCACGGGCTCGCACAAGCTCGCACGGGCCTCTACGGGCTCGCAGAGGCCTCCTACGGGCTCGTACGGGCTCACACGGGCGCGCACGGGCTTGCACAAGCTCCCACGGGCATCTATGGGCTCGCAGAGGCCTCCTACGGGCTCGTACGGGCTCGTACGGGCGCGCACGGGCGCGCACGGGCGCGCACAAGCTCGCACGGGCCTCTACGGTCTCGCGGAGGCCTCCTACGGGCTCGTACGGGCTCGCACGGGCTCGCACGGGCACGCACGGGCTCGCACAAGCTCGCACGGGCCTCTACGGGCTCGCAGAGGCCTCCTACGGGCTCGTATGGGCTCGTACGGGCTCGCACGGGCGCGCACGGGCTCGCACAAGCTCGCACCGGCCTCTACGGGCTCGCAGAGGCCTCCTACGGGCTCGTACGGGCTCGTACGGGCGCGCACGGGCTCGCACAAGCTCGCACGGGCCTCTACGGGCTCGCAGAGGCCTCCTACGGGCTCGTACGGGCTCGCACGGGCACGCACGGTCTCGCACAAGCTCGCACGGGCCTCTACGGGCTCGCAGAGGCCTGCTACGGGCTGGTACGGGCTCGTACGGGCTCGCACGGGCACGCACGGTCTCGCACAAGCTCGCACGGGCCTCTACGGGCTCGCAGAGGCCTGCTACGGGCTGGTACGGGCTCGTACGGGCTCGCACGGGCACGCACGGGCTCGCACAAGCTCGCACGGGCCTCTACGGGCTCGCAGAGGCCTCCTACGGGCTCGTACGGGCTCGTACGGGCTCGCACAGGCGCGCACGGGCTCGCACACGGTCGCACGGGCCTCTACGGGCTCGCAGAGGCCTCCTACGGGCTCGTACGGGCTCGTACGGGCTCGCACGGGCGCGCACGGGCTCGCACAAGCTCCCACGGGCCTCTACGTGCTCGCAGAGCCTTGCTACGGGCTCGTACGGGCTCGCACGGGCGCGCACGGGCTCGCACAAGCTCGCACGGGCCTCTACGGGCTCGCAGAGGCCTGCTACGGGCTCGTACGGGCTCGCACGGGCGCGCACGGGCTCGCACAAGCTCGCACGGGCCTCTACGGGCTCGCAGAGGCCTCCTACGGGCTCGTACGGGCTCGCATGGGCTCGTACGGGCTCGCACAAGCTCACACGGGCCTCTACAGGCTCGCAGAGGCCTCCTACGGGCTCGTACGGGCTCACACGGGCGCGCACGGGCTCGCACAAGCTCGCACGGGCCTCTACGGGCTCGCAGAGGCCTCCTACGGGCTCGTACGGGCTCGTACGGGCTCGCACGGGCGCGCACGGGCTCGCACAAGCTCGCACGGGCCTCTACGGGCTCGCAGAGGCCTCCTACGGGCTCGTACGGGCGCGCAAGGGCTCGCACAAGCTCGCACGGGCCTCTACGGGCTCGCTGAGACCTCCTACGGGCTCGTACGGGCTCGCATGGGCTCGCACGGGCTCGTACAAGCTCGCACGGGCGCGCACGGGCTCGCACAAGCTCGCACGGGCCTCTACGGGCTCGCAGAGGCCTCCTACGGGCTCGTACGGGCTCGCATGGGCTCGCACGGGCTCGCACAAGCTCGCACGGGCCTCTACGGGCTCGCAGAGGCCTCCTACGGGCTCGTACGGGCTCACACGGGCGCGCACGGGCTCGCACAAGCTCGCACGGGCCTCTACGGGCTCGCAGAGGCCTGCTACGGGCTCGTACGGGCTCGTACGGGCTCGCACGGGCGCGCACGGGCTCGCACAAGCTCGCACGGGCCTCTACGGGCTCGCAGAGGCCTCCTACAGGCTCGTACGGGCGCGCACGGGCTCGCACAAGCTCGCACGGGCCTCTACGGGCTCGCTGAGACCTCCTACGGGCTCGTACGGGCTCGCATGGGCTCGCACGGGCTCGCACAAGCTCGCACGTGCCTCTACGGGCTCGCAGAGGCCTCCTACGGGCTCGTACGGGCTCGTACGGGATCGCACGGGCGCGCACGGGCTCGCACACGGTCGCACGGGCCTCTACGGGCTCGCAGAGGCCTGCTACAGGCTCGTACGGGCCCGTACGGGCTCGCACGGGTGCGCACGGGCTCGCACAAGCTCGCACGGGCCTCTACGGGCTCGCAGAGGCCTCCTACGGGCTCGTACGGGCTCGTACGGGCTCGCACGGGCGCGCACGGGCTCGCACAAGCTCGCACGGGCCTCTACGGGCTCGCAGAGGCCTGCTACGGGCTCGTACGGGCTCGTACGGGCTCGCACGGGCATACACGGGCTCGCACAAGCTCGCACGGGCCTCTACGGGCTCGCAGAGGCCTCCTACAGGCTCGTACGGGCTTGTACGGGCTCGCACAGGCACGCACGGGCTCGCACAAGCTCGCACGGGCCTCTACGGGCTCGCAGAGGCCTCCTGCGGGCTCGTACCGGCTCGTACAAGCTCGCACGGGCACGCACGGGCTCGCACAAGCTCGCACGGGCCTCTACGGGCTCGCAGAGGCCTCCTACGGGCTCGTACGGGCTCGCACGGGCGCGCACGGGCTCGCACAAGCTCGCACGGGCCTCTACGGGCTCGCAGAGGCCTGCTACGGGCTCGTACGGGCTCGTACGGGCTCGCACGGGCGCGCACGGGCTCGCACAAGCTCGCACGGGCCTCTACGGGCTCGCAGAGGCCTCCTACGGGCTCGTACGGGCTCGCAAGGGCTCGCACAAGCTCGCACGGGCCTCTACGGGCTCGCAGAGGCCTCCTACGGGCTTGTACGGGCTCGCACGGGCGCGCACGGGCTCGCACAAGCTCGCACGGGCCTCTACGGGCTCGCAGAGGCCTCCTACGGGCTCGTACGGGCTCACACGGGCGCGCACGGGCTTGCACAAGCTCCCACGGGCATCTATGGGCTCGCAGAGGCCTCCTACGGGCTCGTACGGGCTCGTACGGGCGCGCACGGGCGCGCACGGGCGCGCACAAGCTCGCACGGGCCTCTACGGTCTCGCGGAGGCCTCCTACGGGCTCGTACGGGCTCGCACGGGCTCGCACGGGCACGCACGGGCTCGCACAAGCTCGCACGGGCCTCTACGGGCTCGCAGAGGCCTCCTACGGGCTCGTATGGGCTCGTACGGGCTCGCACGGGCGCGCACGGGCTCGCACAAGCTCGCACCGGCCTCTACGGGCTCGCAGAGGCCTCCTACGGGCTCGTACGGGCTCGTACGGGCGCGCACGGGCTCGCACAAGCTCGCACGGGCCTCTACGGGCTCGCAGAGGCCTCCTACGGGCTCGTACGGGCTCGCACGGGCACGCACGGTCTCGCACAAGCTCGCACGGGCCTCTACGGGCTCGCAGAGGCCTGCTACGGGCTGGTACGGGCTCGTACGGGCTCGCACGGGCACGCACGGTCTCGCACAAGCTCGCACGGGCCTCTACGGGCTCCGCAGAGGCCTGCTACGGGCTGGTACGGGCTCGTACGGGCTCGCACGGGCACGCACGGGCTCGCACAAGCTCGCACGGGCCTCTACGGGCTCGCAGAGGCCTCCTACGGGCTCGTACAGGCTCGTACAAGCTCGCACGGGCTCGCACAAGCTCGCACGGGCCTCTACGGGCTCGCAGAGGCCTCCTACGGGCTCGTACGGGCTCACACGGGCGCGCACGGGCTCGCACAAGCTCGCACGGGCCTCTACGGGCTCGCAGAGGCCTCCTACGGGCTCGTACGGGCGCGCAAGGGCTCGCACAAGCTCGCACGGGCCTCTACGGGCTCGCTGAGACCTCCTACGGGCTCGTACGGGCTCGCATGGGCTCGCACGGGCTCGCACAAGCTCGCACGGGCCTCTACGGGCTCGCAGAGGCCTCCTACGGGCTCGTACGGGCTCGCATGGGCGCGCACGGGCTCGCACAAGGTCGCACGGGCCTCTACGGGCTCGCAGAGGCCTCCTACGGGCTCGTACGGGCTCGCACGGGCGCGCACGGGCTCGCACAAGCTCGCACGGGCCTCTACGGGCTCGCAGAGGCCTCCTACGGGCTAGTACGGGCTCGCACGGGCTCGCACAAGCTCGCACGGGCCTCTACGGGCTCGCAGAGGCCTCCTACGGGCTCGTACGGGCTCGCACGGGCGCGCACGGGCTCGCACAAGCTCGCACGGGCCTCTACGGGCTCGCAGAGGCCTCCTACGGGCTCGTACGGGCTCGCACGGGCGCGCACGGGCTCGCACAAGCTCGCACGGGCCTCTACGGGCTCGCAGAGGCCTCCTACGGGCTCGTACGGGCTCGCATGGGCTCGCACGGGCTCGCACAAGGTCACACGGGCCTCTACGGGCTCGCAGAGGCCTCCTACGGGCTCGTACGGGCTCACACGGGCGCGCACGGGCTCGCACAAGCTCGCACGGGCCTCTACGGGCTCGCAGAGGCCTGCTACGGGCTCGTACGGGCTCGTACGGGCTCGCACGGGCGCGCACGGGCTCGCACAAGCTTGCACGGGCCTCTACGGGCTCGCAGAGGCCTCCTACAGGCTCGTACGGGCGCGCACGGGCTCGCACAAGCTCGCACGGGCCTCTACGGGCTCGCTGAGACCTCCTACGGGCTCGTACGGGCTCGTACGGGCTCGAACGGGCACGCACGGGCTCGCACAAGCTCGCACGGGCCTCTACGGGCTCGCAGAGGCCTCCTACGGGCTCGTACGGGCTCCTACGGGCTCGCACGGGCGCGCACGGGCTCGCACAAACTCGCACGGGCCTCTACGGGCTCGCAGAGGCCTCCTACGGGCTCGTACGGGCTCGTATGGGCTCGCACGGGCGTGCACGGGCTCGCACAAGCTCGCACGGGCCTCTACGGGCTCGCAGAGGCCTCCTACGGGCTCGTACGGGCTCACACGGGCGCGCACGGGCTCGCACAAGCTCGCACGGGCCTCTACGGGCTCGCAGAGGCCTGCTACGGGCTCGTACGGGCTCGTACGGGCTCGCACGGGCGCGCACGGGCTCGCACAAGCTCGCACGGGCCTCTACGGGCTCGCAGAGGCCTCCTACAGGCTCGTACGGGCGCGCACGGGCTCGCACAAGCTCACACGGGCCTCTACGGGCTCGCTGAGACCTCCTACGGGCTCGTACGGGCTCGTACGGGCTCGAATGGGCACGCACGGGCTCGCACAAGCTCGCACGGGCCTCTACGGGCTCGCAGAGGCCTCCTACGGGCTCGTACGGGCTCCTACGGGCTCGCACGGGCGCGCACGGGCTCGCACAAACTCGCACGGGCCTCTACGGGCTCGCAGAGGCCTCCTACGGGCTCGTACGGGCTCGTATGGGCTCGCACGGGCGTGCACGGGCTCGCACAAGCTCGCACGGGCCTCTACGGGCTCGCAGAGGCCTGCTACGGGCTCGTACGGGCTCGCACGGGCGCGCACAAGCACACACGGGCCTCTACGGGCTCGCGGAGGCCTCCTACGGGCTCGTACGGGCTCGCACGGGCTCGCACGGGCACGCACGGGCTCGCACAAGCTCGCACGGGCCTCTACGGGCTCGCAGAGGCCTCCTACGGGCTCGTACGGGCTCGCATGGGCGCGCACGGGCTCGCACAAGCTCGCACGGGCCTCTACGGGCTCGCAGAGGCCTGCTACAGGCCCGTACGGGCTCGTACGGGCTCGCACGGGCGCGCACGGGCTCGCACAAGATCGCACGGGCCTCTACGGGCTCGTAGAGGCCTCCTGCGGGCTCGTACGGGCTCGCACGGGCGCGCACGGGCTCGCACAAGCTCGCACGGGACTCTACGGGCTCGCAGAGGCCTGCTACGGGCTCGTACCGGCTCGTACAAGCTCGCACGGGCACGCACGGGCTCGCACAAACTCGCACGGGCCTCTACGGGCTCGCAGAGGCCTCCTACGGGCTCGTACGGGCTCGTACGGGCTCGCAGAGGCCTCCTACGGGCTCGCACAAGCTCGCACGGGACTCTACGGGCTTGCAGAGCCCTGCTACAGGCTCGTACGGGCACGCACGGGCTCGCACAAGCTCGCACTGGCCTCTACGGGCTCGCAGAGGCCTCCTACGGGCTCGTACGGGCTCGCACGGGCGCGCACGGGCTCGCACAAACTCGCACAGGCCTCTACGGGCTCGCAGAGGCCTGCTACGGGCTCGTACAGGCTCGTACGGGCTCGCACGGGCGCGCACGGGCTCGCACAAGCTCGCACGGGCCTCTACGGGCTCGCAGAGGCCTCCTACGGGCTCGTACGGGCTCGCACGGGCGCGCACGGGCTCGCACAAGCTCGCACGGGCCTCTACGGGCTCGCTGAGGCCTGCTACGGGCTCGTACGGGCTCGCACGGGCGCGCACGGGCTCGCACAAGCTCGCACGGGCCTCTACGGGCTCGCAGAGGCCTCCTACAGGCTGGTACGGGCTCGTACGGGCTCGCACGGGCGCGCACGGGTTCGCACAAGCTCGCACGGGCCTCTACGGGCTCGCAGAGGCCTGCTACGGGCTCGTACGGGCTCGTACGGGCTCGCACGGGCGCGCACGGGCTCGCACAAGCTCGCACGGGCCTCTACGGGCTCGCAGAGGCCTGCTATGGGCTCGTACGGGCTCGTACGGGCTCGCACGGGCGCGCACGGGCTCGCACAAGCTCGCACGGGCCACTACGGGCTCGCAGAGGCCTCCTACGGGCTCGTACAGGCTCGCACGGGCGCTCACGGGCTCGCACAAGCTCGCACGGGCCTCTACGGGCTCGCAGAGGCCTCCTGCGGGCTCGTACGGGCTCGCACGGGCGCGCACGGGCTCGCACAAGCTCGCACGGGCATCTATGGGCTCGCAGAGGCCTCCTACGGGCTCGTACCGGCTCGTACAAGCTCGCACGGGCACGCACGGGCTCGCACAAGCTCGCACGGGCCTCTACGGGCTCGCAGAGGCCTCCTACGGGCTCGTACGGGCTCGTACGGGCTCGCAGAGGCCTCCTACGGGCTCGCACAAGCTCGCACGGGCCTCTACGGGCTCGCAGAGCCCTGCTACAGGCTCGTACGGGCTCGCACGGGCGCGCACGGGATCGCACAAGCTCGCACGGGCCTCTACGGGCTCGCAGAGGCCTCCTACGGGCTCGTACGGGCTCGCACGGGCGCGCACGGGCTCGCACAAGCTCGCACGGGCCTCTACGGGCTCGCAGAGGCCTGCTACGGGCTCGTACGGGCTCGTACGGGCTCGCACGGGCGCGCGCGGGCTCGCACAAGCTCACACGGGCCTCTACGGGCTCGCAGAGGCCTCCTACGGGCTCGTACGGGCTCGTACGGGCTCGCACGGGCGCGCACGGGCTCGCACAAGCTCGCACGGGCCTCTACGGGCTCGCAGAGGCCTCCTACGGGCTCGTACGGGCTCACACGGGCGCGCACGGGCTCGCACAAGCTCCCACGGGCATCTACGGGCTCGCAGAGGCCTCCTACGGGCTCGTACGGGCTCGTACGGGCGCGCACGGGCGCGCACGGGCGCGCACAAGCTCGCACGGGCCTCTACGGGCTCGCGGAGGCCTCCTACGGGCTCGTACGGGCTCGCACGGGCTCGCACGGGCATGCACGGGCTCGCACAAGCTCGCACGGGCCTCTACGGGCTCGCAGAGGCCTCCTACGGGCTCGTACGGGCTCGTACGGGATCGCACGGGCGCTCACGGGCTCGCACAAGCTCGCACGGGCCTCTACGGGCTCGCAGAGGCCTCCTACGGGCTCGTACGGGCTCGCACGGGCATCTACGGGCTCGCAGAGGCCTCCTACGGGCTCGTACCGGCTCGTACAAGCTCGCACGGGCGCGCACGGGCTCGCACAAGCTCGCACGGGACTCTACGGGCTCGCAGAGGCCTGCTACGGGCTCGTACGGGCTCGTACGGGCTCGCACGGGCATGCACGGGCTCGCACAAGCTCGCACGGGCCTCTACGGGCTCGCAGAGGCCTGCTACGGGCTCGTACGGGCTCGTACGGGCTCGCACGGGCATGCACGGCCTCGCACAAGCTCGCACGGGCCTCTACGGGCTCGCAGAGGCCTCCTACGGGCTCGTACGGGCTCGCACGGGCGCTCACGGGCTCGCACAAGCTCGCACGGGCCTCTACGGGCTCGCAGAGGCCTCCTACGGGCTCGTACGGGCTCGCACGGGCGCTCACGGGCTCGCACAAGCTCGCACGGGCCTCTACGGGCTCGCAGAGGCCTCCTACAGGCTCGTACGGGCTCGTACGGGCTCGCACGGGCACGCACGGGCTCGCACAAGCTCGCACGGGCCTCTACGGGCTCGCAGAGGCCTCCTACGGGCTCGTACGGGCTCGCACGGGCGCTCACGGGCTCGCACAAGCTCGCACGGGCATCTACGGGCTCGCAGAGGCCTCCTACGGGCTCGTACCGGCTCGTACAAGCTCGCACGGGCGCGCACGGGCTCGCACAAGCTCGCACGGGACTCTACGGGCTCGCAGAGGCCTGCTACAGGCTCGTACGGGCTCGTACGGGCTCGCACGGGCATGCACGGGCTCGCACAAGCTCGCACGGGCCTCTACGGGCTCGCAGAGGCCTCCTACGGGCTCGTACGGGCTCGTACGGGCTCGCACGGGCGCGCACGGGCTCGCACAAGCTCGCACGGGCCTCTACGGGCTCGCAGAGCCCTGCTACAGGCTCGTACGGGCTCGCACGGGCGCGCACGGGCTCGCACAAGCTCGCACGGGCCTCTACGGGCTCGCAGAGGCCTCCTACGGGCTCGTACGGGCTAGCACGGGCGCGCACGGGCTCGCACAAGCTCGCACGGGCCTCTACGGGCTCGCAGACGCCTCCTACGGGCTCGTACGGGCTCGTACGGGCTCGCACGGGCGCGCACGGGCTCGCACAAGCTCACACGGGCCTCTACGGGCTCGCAGAGGCCTCCTACGGGCTCGTACGGGCTCGTACGGGCTCGCACGGGCGCGCACGGGCTCGCACAAGCTCGCACGGGCCTCTACGGGCTCGCAGAGGCCTCCTACGGGCTAGTATGGGCTCGCAAGGGCTCGCACAAGCTCGCACGGGCCTCTACGGGCTCGCAGAGGCCTCCTACGGGCTTGTACGGGCTCGCACGGGCGCGCACGGGCTCGCACAAGCTCGCATGGGCCTCTACGGGCTCGCAGAGGCCTCCTACGGGCTCGTACGGGCTCACACGGGCGCGCACGGGCTCGCACAAGCTCCCACGGGCATCTACGGGCTCGCAGAGGCCTCCTACGGGCTCGTACGGGCTCGTACGGGCGCGCACGGGCGCGCACGGGCGCGCACAAGCTCGCACGGGCCTCTACGGGCTCGCGGATGCCTCCTACGGGCTCGTACGGGCTCGCACGGGCTCGCACGGGCATGCACGGGCTCGCACAAGCTCGCACGGGCCTCTACGGGCTCGCAGAGGCCTCCTACGGGCTCGTACGGGCTCGTACGGGCTCACACGGGCGCGCACGGGCTCGCACAAGCTCCCACGGGACTCTACGGGCTCGCAGAGGCCTGCTACAGGCTCGTACGGGCTCGTACGGGCTCGCACGGGCATGCACGGGCTCGCACAAGCTCGCACGGGCCTCTACGGGCTCGCAGAGGCCTGCTACGGGCTCGTACGGGCTCGTACGGGCTCGCACGGGCATGCACGGGCTCGCACAAGCTCGCACGGGCCTCTACGGGCTCGCAGAGGCCTCCTACAGGCTCGTACGGGCTCGTACGGGCTCGCACGGGCACGCACGGGCTCGCACAAGCTCGCACGGCCTCTACGGGCTCGCAGAGGCCTCCTACGGGCTCGTACGGGCTCGCACGGGCGCTGACGGGCTCGCACAAGCTCGCACGGGCCTCTACGGGCTCGCAGAGGCCTCCTACGGGCTCGTACGGGCTCGCACGGGCGCTCACGGGCTCGCACAAGCTCGCACGGGCCTCTACGGGCTCGCAGAGGCCTCCTACAGGCTCGTACGGGCTCGTACGGGCTCGCACGGGCACGCACGGGTTCGCACAAGCTCGCACGGGCCTCTACGGGCTCGCAGAGGCCTCCTACGGGCTCGTACGGGCTCGCACGGGCGCTCACGGGCTCGCACAAGCTCGCACGGGCATCTACGGGCTCGCAGAGGCCTCCTACGGGCTCGTACCGGCTCGTACAAGCTCGCACGGGCGCGCACGGGCTCGCACAAGCTCGCACGGGACTCTACGGGCTCGCAGAGGCCTGCTACAGGCTCGTACGGGCTCGTACGGGCTCGCACGGGCATGCACGGGCTCGCACAAGCTCGCACGGGACTCTACGGGCTCGCAGAGGCCTGCTACGGGCTCGTACGGGCTCGTACGGGCTCGCACGGGCATGCACGGGCTCGCACAAGCTCGCACGGGCCTCTACGGGCTCAGCAGAGGCCTGCTACGGGCTCGTACGGGCTCGTACGGCTCGCACGGGCATGCACGGCCTCGCACAAGCTCGCACGGGCCTCTACGGGCTCGCAGAGGCCTCCTACGGGCTCGTACGGGCTCGCACGGGCGCTCACGGGCTCGCACAAGCTCGCACGGGCCTCTACGGGCTCGCAGAGGCCTCCTACGGGCTCGTACGGGCTCGCACGGGCGCTCACGGGCTCGCACAAGCTCGCACGGGCCTCTACGGGCTCGCAGAGGCCTCCTACAGGCTCGTACGGGCTCGTATGGCTCGCACGGGCACGCACGGGCTCGCACAAGCTCGCACGGGCCTCTACGGGCTCGCAGAGGCCTCCTACGGGCTCGTACGGGCTCGCACGGGCGCTCACGGGCTCGCACAAGCTCGCACGGGCATCTACGGGCTCGCAGAGGCCTCCTACGGGCTCGTACCGGCTCGTACAAGCTCGCACGGGCGCGCACGGGCTCGCACAAGCTCGCACGGGACTCTACGGGCTCGCAGAGGCCTGCTACAGGCTCGTACGGGCTCGTACGGGCTCGCACGGGCATGCACGGGCTCGCACAAGCTCGCACGGGCCTCTACGGGCTCGCAGAGGCCTGCTACGGGCTCGTACGGGCTCGTACGGGCTCGCACGGGCATGCACGGGCTCGCACAAGCTCGCACGGGCCTCTACGGGCTCGCAGAGCCCTGCTACAGGCTCGTACGGGCTCGCACGGGCGCGCACGGGCTCGCACAAGCTCGCACGGGCCTCTACGGGCTCGCAGAGGCCTCTACGGGCTCGTACGGGCTAGCACGGGCGCGCACGGGCTCGCACAAGCTCGCACGGGCCTCTACGGGCTCGCAGAGGCCTGCTACGGGCTCGTACGGGCTCGTACGGGCTCGCACGGGCGCGCACGGGCTCGCACAAGCTCACACGGGCCTCTACGGGCTCGCAGAGGCCTCCTACGGGCTCGTACGGGCTCGTACGGGCTCGCACGGGCGCGCACGGGCTCGCACAAGCTCGCACGGGCCTCTACGGGCTCGCAGAGGCCTCCTACGGCTAGTATGGGCTCGCAAGGGCTCGCACAAGCTCGCACGGGCCTCTACGGGCTCGCAGAGGCCTCCTACGGGCTTGTACGGGCTCGCACGGGCGCGCACGGGCTCGCACAAGCTCGCACGGGCCTCTACGGGCTCGCAGAGGCCTCCTACGGGCTCGTACGGGCTCACACGGGCGCGCACGGGCTCGCACAAGCTCCCACGGGCATCTACGGGCTCGCAGAGGCCTCCTACGGGCTCGTACGGGCTCGTACGGGCGCGCACGGGGCGCGCACGGGCGCGCACAAGCTCGCACGGGCCTCTACGGGCTCATGGATGCCTCCTACGGGCTCGTACGGGCTCGCACGGGCTCGCACGGGCATGCACGGGCTCGCACAAGCTCGCACGGGCCTCTACGGGCTCGCAGAGGCCTCCTACGGGCTCGTACGGGCTCGTACGGGATCGCACGGGCGCGCACGGGCTCGCACAAGCTCGCACGGGACTCTACGGGCTCGCAGAGGCCTGCTACAGGCTCGTACGGGCTCGTACGGGCTCGCACGGGCATGCACGGGCTCGCACAAGCTCGCACGGGCCTCTACGGGCTCGCAGAGGCCTGCTACGGGCTCGTACGGGCTCGTACGGGCTCGCACGGGCATGCACGGGCTCGCACAAGCTCGCACGGGCCTCTACGGGCTCGCAGAGGCCTCCTACAGGCTCGTACGGGCTCGTACGGGCTCGCACGGGCACGCACGGGCTCGCACAAGCTCGCACGGGCCTCTACGGGCTCGCAGAGGCCTCTACGGGCTCGTACGGGCTCGCACGGGCGCTCACGGGCTCGCACAAGCTGCACGGGCCTCTACGGGCTCGCAGAGGCCTCCTACGGGCTCGTACGGGCTCGCACGGGCGCTCACGGGCTCGCACAAGCTCGCACGGGCCTCTACGGGCTCGCAGAGGCCTCCTACAGGCTCGTACGGGCTCGTACGGGCTCGCACGGGCACGCACGGGCTCGCACAAGCTCGCACGGGCCTCTACGGGCTCGCAGAGGCCTCCTACGGGCTCGTACGGGCTCGCACGGGCGCTCACGGGCTCGCACAAGCCCGCACGGGCATCTACGGGCTCGCAGAGGCCTCCTACGGGCTCGTACCGGCTCGTACAAGCTCGCACGGGCGTGCACGGGCTCGCACAAGCTCGCACGGGACTCTACGGGCTCGCAGAGGCCTGCTACAGGCTCGTACGGGCTCGTACGGGCTCGCACGGGCATGCACGGGCTCGCACAAGCTCGCACGGGCCTCTACGGGCTCGCAGAGCCCTGCTACAGGCTCGTACGGGCTCGCACGGGCGCGCACGGGCTCGCACAAGCTCGCACGGGCCTCTACGGGCTCGCAGAGGCCTCCTACGGGCTCGTACGGGCTCGCACGGGCGCGCACGGGCTCGCACAAGCTCGCACGGGCCTCTACGGGCTCGCAGAGGCCTGCTACGGGCTCGTACGGGCTCGTACGGGCTCGCACGGGCGCACACGGGCTCGCACAAGCTCACACGGGCCTCTACGGGCTCGCACAGGCCTCCTACGGGCTCGTACGGGCTCGTACGGGCTCGTACGGGCGCGCACGGGCGCGCACGGGGCGCGCACAAGCTCGCACAGGCCTCTACGGGCTCGCGGAGGCCTCCTACGGGCTCGTACGGGCTCGCATGGGCTCGCACGGGCACGCACGGGCTCGCACAGCTCGCACGGGCCTCTACGGGCTCGCAGAGGCCTCCTACGGGCTCGTACGGGCTCGCACGGGCGCGCACGGGCTCGCACAAGGTCGCACGGGCCTCTACGGGCTCGCAGAGGCCTGCTACGGGCTCGTACGGGCTCGTACGGGCTCGCACAGGCGCGCACGGGCTCGCACACGGTCGCACGGGCCTCTACGGGCTCACAGAGGCCTCCTACGGGCTCGTACGGGCTCGTACGGGCTCGCACGGGCGCGCACGGGCTCGCACAAGCTCGCACGGGCCTCTACGTGCTTGCAGAGCCCTGCTACGGCTCGTACGGGCTCGTACGGGCTCGCACGGGCGCGCACGGGCTCGCACAAGCTCGCACGGGCCTCTACGGGCTCGCAGAGGCCTCCTACAGGCTCGTACGGGCGCGCACGGGCTCGCACAAGCTCGCACGGGCCTCTACGGCTCGCTGAGACCTCCTACGGGCTCGTACGGGCTCGTACGGGCTCGAACGGGCACGCACGGGCTCGCACAAGCTCGCACGGGCCTCTACGGGCTCGCAGAGGCCTCCTACGGGCTCGTACGGGCTCCTACGGGCTCGCACGGGCGCGCACGGGCTCGCACAAGCTCGCACGGGCCTCTACGGGCTCGCAGAGGCCTCCTACGGGCTCGTACGGGCTCGTATGGGCTCGCACGGGCGCGCACGGGCTCGCACAAGCTCGCACGGGCCTCTACGGGCTCGCAGAGGCCTGCTACGGGCTCGTACGGGCTCGCACGGGCGCGCACAAGCACACACGGGCCTCTACGGGCTCGCGGAGGCCTCCTACGGGCTCGTACGGGCTCGCACGGGCTCGCACGGCACGCACGGGCTCGCACAAGCTCGCACGGGCCTCTACGGGCTCGCAGAGGCCTCCTACGGGCTCGTACGGGCTCGCACGGGCGCGCACGGGCTCGCACAAGCTCGCACGGGCCTCTACGGGCTCGCAGAGGCCTGCTACAGGCTCGTACGGGATCGTACGGGCTCGCACGGGCGCGCACGGGCTCGCACAAGCTCGCACGGGCCTCTACGGGCTCGCAGAGGCCTGCTACGGGCTCGTACGGGCTCGCACGGGCGCGCACGGGCTCGCACAAGCTCGCACGGGCCTCTACGGGCTCGCAGAGGCCTCCTACAGGCTGGTACGGGCTCGTACGGGCTCGCACGGGCGCGCACGGGCTCGCACAAGCTCGCACGGGCCTCTACGGGCTCGCAGAGGCCTGCTACGGGCTCGTACGGGCTCGTACGGGCTCGCACGGGCGCGCACGGGCTCGCACAAGCTCGCACGGGCCTCTACGGGCTCGCAGAGGCCTGCTACGGGCTCGTACGGGCTCGTACGGGCTCGCACGGGCGCGCACGGGCTCGCACAAGCTCGCACGGGCCTCTACGGGCTCGCAGAGGCCTCCTACGGGCTCGTAAGGGCTCGCACGGGCGCGCACGGGCTCGCACAAGCTCGCACGGGCCTCTACGGGCTCGCAGAGGACTGCTACGGGCTCGTACGGGCTCGTACGGGCTCGCACGGGCACGCACGGGCTCGCACAAGCTCGCACGGGCCTCTACGGGCTCGCAGAGGCCTCCTACGGGCTCGTACAGGCTCGCACGGGCGCTCACGGGCTCGCACAAGCTCGCACGGGCCTCTACGGGCTCGCAGAGGCCTCCTGCGGGCTCGTACGGGCTCGCACGGGCGCGCACGGGCTCGCACAAGCTCGCACGGGCATCTACGGGCTCGCAGAGGCCTCCTACGGGCTCGTACCGGCTCGTACAAGCTCGCACGGGCACGCACGGGCTCGCACAAGCTCACACGGGCCTCTACGGGCTCGCAGAGGCCTCCTACGGGCTCGTACGGGCTCGTACGGGCTCGCAGAGGCCTCCTACGGGCTCGCACTAAGCTCGCACGGGCCTCTACGGGCTCGCAGAGCCCTGCTACAGGCTCGTACGGGCTCGCACGGGCTCGCAACGGGCGCGCACGGGCTCGCACAAGCTCGCACGGGCCTCTACGGGCTCGCAGAGGCCTCCTACGGGCTCGTACCGGCTCGTACAAGCTCGCACGGGCACGCACGGGCTCGCACAAGCTCGCACGGGCCTCTACGGGCTCGCAGAGGCCTCCTACAGGCTGGTACGGGCTCGTACGGGCTCGCACGGGCGCGCACGGGCTCGCACAAGCTCGCACGGGCCTCTACGGGCTCGCAGAGGCCTCCTACGGGCTCGTACGGGCTCGCACGGGCGCGCACGGGCTCGCACAAGCTCGCACGGGCCTCTACGGGCTCGCAGAGGCCTGCTACGGGCTCGTACGGGCTCGTACGGGCTCGCACGGGCGCGCGCGGGCTCGCACAAGCTCACACGGGCCTCTACGGGCTCGCAGAGGCCTCCTACGGGCTCGTACGGGCTCGTACGGGCTCGCACGGGCGCGCACGGGCTCGCACAAGCTCGCACGGGCCTCTACGGGCTCGCAGAGGCCTCCTACGGGCTAGTACGGGCTCGCAAGGGCTCGCACAAGCTCGCACGGGCCTCTACGGGCTCGCAGAGGCCTCCTACGGGCTTGTACGGGCTCGCACGGGCGCGCACGGGCTCGCACAAGCTCGCACGGGCCTCTACGGGCTCGCAGAGGCCTCCTACGGGCTCGTACGGGCTCACACGGGCGCGCACGGGCTCGCACAAGCTCCCACGGGCATCTACGGGCTCGCAGAGGCCTCCTACGGGCTCGTACGGGCTCGTACGGGCGCGCACGGGCGCGCACGGGCTCGCACAAGCTCGCACGGGCCTCTACGGGCTCGCGGAGGCCTCCTACGGGCTCGTACGGGCTCGCACGGGCTCGCACGGGCATGCACGGGCTCGCACAAGCTCGCACGGGCCTCTACGGGCTCGCAGAGGCCTCCTACGGGCTCGTACGGGCTCGTACGGGATCGCACGGGCGCTCACGGGCTCGCACAAGCTCGCACGGGCCTCTACGGGCTCGCAGAGGCCTCCTACGGGCTCGTACCGGCTCGTACAAGCTCGCACGGGCGCGCACGGGCTCGCACAAGCTCGCACGGGACTCTACGGGCTCGCAGAGGCCTGCTACAGGCTCGTACGGGCTCGTACGGGCTCGCACGGGCATGCACGGCCTCGCACAAGCTCGCACGGGCCTCTACGGGCTCGCAGAGGCCTCCTACGGGCTCGTACGGGCTCGCACGGGCGCTCACGGGCTCGCACAAGCTCGCACGGGCCTCTACGGGCTCGCAGAGGCCTCCTACGGGCTCGTACGGGCTCGCACGGGCGCTCACGGGCTCGCACAAGCTCGCACGGGCCTCTACGGGCTCGCAGAGGCCTCCTACAGGCTCGTACGGGCTCGTACGGGCTCGCACGGGCACGCACGGGCTCGCACAAGCTCGCACGGGCCTCTACGGGCTCGCAGAGGCCTCCTACGGGCTCGTACGGGCTCGCACGGGCGCTCACGGGCTCGCACAAGCTCGCACGGGCATCTACGGGCTCGCAGAGGCCTCCTACGGGCTCGTAACGGCTCGTACAAGCTCGCACGGGCGCGCACGGGCTCGCACAAGCTCGCACGGGACTCTACGGGCTCGCAGAGGCCTGCTACAGGCTCGTACGGGCTCGTACGGGCTCGCACGGTCATGCACGGGCTCGCACAAGCTCGCACGGGCCTCTACGGGCTCGCAGAGGCCTGCTACGGGCTCGTACGGGCTCGTACGGGCTCGCACGGGCATGCACGGGCTCGCACAAGCTCGCACGGGCCTCTACGGGCTCGCAGAGCCCTGCTACAGGCTCGTACGGGCTCGCACGGGCGCGCACGGGCTCGCACAAGCTCGCACGGGCCTCTACGGGCTCGCAGAGGCCTCCTACGGGCTCGTACGGGCTAGCACGGGCGCGCACGGGCTCGCACAAGCTCGCACGGGCCTCTACGGGCTCGCAGAGGCCTGCTACGGGCTCGTACGGGCTCGTACGGGCTCGCACGGGCGCGCACGGGCTCGCACAAGCTCACACGGGCCTCTACGGGCTCGCAGAGGCCTCCTACGGGCTCGTACGGGCTCGTACGGGCTCGCACGGGCGCGCACGGGCTCGCACAAGCTCGCACGGGCCTCTACGGGCTCGCAGAGGCCTCCTACGGGCTAGTATGGGCTCGCAAGGGCTCGCACAAGCTCGCACGGGCCTCTACGGGCTCGCAGAGGCCTCCTACGGGCTTGTACGGGCTCGCACGGGCGCGCACGGGCTCGCACAAGCTCGCACGGGCCTCTACGGGCTCGCAGAGGCCTCTACGGGCTCGTACGGGCTCACACGGGCGCGCACGGGCTCGCACAAGCTCCCACGGGCATCTACGGGCTCGCAGAGGCCTCCTACGGGCTCGTACGGGCTCGTACGGGCGCGCACGGGCGCGCACGGGCGCGCACAAGCTCGCACGGGCCTCTACGGGCTCGCGGATGCCTCCTACGGGCTCGTACGGGCTCGCACGGGCTCGCACGGGCATGCACGGGCTCGCACAAGCTCGCACGGGCCTCTACGGGCTCGCAGAGGCCTCCTACGGGCTCGTACGGGCTCGTACGGGATGGCACGGGCGCGCACGGGCTCGCACAAGCTCGCACGGGACTCTACGGGCTCGCAGAGGCCTGCTACAGGCTCGTACGGGCTCGTACGGGCTCGCACCGGGCATGCACGGGCTCGCACAAGCTCGCACGGGCCTCTACGGGCTCGCAGAGGCCTGCTACGGGCTCGTATGGGCTCGTACGGGCTCGCACGGGCATGCACGGGCTCGCACAAGCTCGCACGGGCCTCTACGGGCTCGCAGAGGCCTCCTACAGGCTCGTACGGGCTCGTACGGGCTCGCACGGGCACGCACGGGCTCGCACAAGCTCGCACGGGCCTCTACGGGCTCGCAGAGGCCTCCTACGGGCTCGTACGGGCTCGCACGGGCGCTCACGGGCTCGCACAAGCTCGCACGGGCCTCTACGGGCTCGCAGAGGCCTCCTACGGGCTCGTACGGGCTCGCACGGGCGCTCACGGGCTCGCACAAGCTCGCACGGGCCTCTACGGGCTCGCAGAGGCCTCCTACAGGCTCGTACGGGCTCGTACGGGCTCGCACGGGCACGCACGGGCTCGCACAAGCTCGCACGGGCCTCTACGGGCTCGCAGAGCCTCCTACGGGCTCGTACGGGCTCGCACGGGTGCGCACGGGCTCGCACAAGCTCGCACGGGCATCTACGGGCTCGCAGAGGCCTCCTACGGGCTCGTACCGGCTCGTACAAGCTCGCACGGGCGCGCACGGCTCGCACAAGCTCGCACGGGACTCTACGGGCTCGCAGAGGCCTGCTACAGGCTCGTACGGGCTCGTACGGGCTCGCACGGGCATGCACGGGCTCGCACAAGCTCGCACGGGACTCTACGGGCTCGCAGAGGCCTGCTACGGGCTCGTACGGGCTCGTACGGGCTCGCACGGGCATGCACGGGCTCGCACAAGCTCGCACGGGCCTCTACGGGCTCGCAGAGCCCTGCTACAGGCTCGTACGGGCTCGCACAGGCGCGCACGGGCTCGCACAAGCTCGCACGGGCCTCTACGGGCTCGCAGAGGCCTCCTACGGGCTCGTACGGGCTCGCACGGGCGCGCACGGGCTCGCACAAGCTCGCACGGGCCTCTACGGGCTCGCAGAAGCCTGCTACGGGCTCGTACGGGCTCGTACGGGCTCGCACGGGCGCACACGGGCTCGCACAAGCTCACACGGGCCTCTACGGGCTCGCAGAGGCCTCCTACGGGCTCGTACGGGCTCGTACGGGCTCGTACGGGCGCGCACGGGCGCGCACGGGCGCGCACAAGCTCGCACCGGCTCTACGGGCTCGCAGAGGCCTCCTACGGGCTCGTACGGGCTCGCACGGGCGCGCACGGGCTCGCACAAGCTCGCACGGGGCCTCTACGGGCTCGCAGAAGCCTGCTACGGGCTCGTACGGGCTCGTACGGGCTCGCACGGGCGCACACGGGCTCGCACAAGCTCACACGGGCCTCTACGGGCTCGCAGAGGCCTCCTACGGCTCGTACGGGCTCGTACGGGCTCGTACGGGCGCGCACGGGCGCGCACGGGGCGCGCACAAGCTCGCACCGGCCTCTACGGGCTCGCAGAGGCCTCCTACGGGCTCGTACGGGCTCGCACGGGCGCGCACGGGCTCGCACAAGGTCGCACGGGCCTCTACGGGCTCGCAGAGGCCTGCTACGGGCTCGCACGGGCACGCACGGGCTCGCACAAGCTCGCACGGGCCTCTACGGTCTCGCAGAGGCCTGCTACAGGCCCGTACGGGCTCGTACGGGCTCGCACGGGCGCGCACGGGCTCGCACAAGCTCGCACGGGACTCTATGGGCTCGCAGAGGCCTCCTACGGGCTCGTACGGGCTCATACGGGCTCGCACGGGCGCGCACGGGCTCGCACAATCTCGCAGGGGCCTCTACGGGCTTGCAGAGGCCTCCTACGGGCTCGTACGGCTCGTACAAGCTCGCATGGGCACGCACGGGCTCGCACAAGCTCGCACGGGCCTCTACGGGCTCGCAGAGGCCTCCTACGGCTCGTACGGGCTCGTACGGGCTCGCACGGGCATGCACGGGCTCGCACAAGCTCGCACGGGCCTCTACGGGCTCGCAGAGGCCTCCTACAGGCTCGTACGGGCTCGTACGGGCTCGCACGGGCACGCACGGGCTCGCACAAGCTCGCACGGGGCCTCTACGGGCTCGCAGAGGCCTCCTACGGGCTCGTACGGGCTCGCACGGGCGCTCACGGGCTCGCACAAGCTCGCACGGGCCTCTACGGGCTCGCAGAGGCCTCCTACGGGCTCGTACGGGCTCGCACGGGCACGCACGGGCTCGCACAAGCTCGCACGGGCCTCTACGGGCTCGCAGAGGCCTCCTACGGGCTCGTACGGGCTCGCACGGGTGCGCACGGGCTCGCACAAGCTCGCACGGGCATCTACGGGCTCGCAGAGGCCTCCTACGGGCTCGTACCGGCTCGTACAAGCTCGCACGGGCGCGCACGGGCTCGCACAAGCTCGCACGGGACTCTACGGGCTCGCAGAGGCCTGCTACAGGCTCGTACGGGCTCGTACGGGCTCGCACGGGCATGCACGGGCTCGCACAAGCTCGCACGGGACTCTACGGGCTCGCAGAGGCCTGCTACGGGCTCGTACGGGCTCGTACGGGCTCGCACGGGCATGCACGGGCTCGCACAAGCTCGCACGGGCCTCTACGGGCTCGCAGAGCCCTGCTACAGGCTCGTACGGGCTCGCACGGGCGCGCACGGGCTCGCACAAGCTCGCACGGGCCTCTACGGGCTCGCAGAGGCCTCCTACGGGCTCGTACGGGCTCGCACGGGCGCGCACGGGCTCGCACAAGCTCGCACGGGCCTCTACGGGCTCGCAGAAGCCTGCTACGGGCTCGTACGGGCTCGTACGGGCTCGCACGGGCGCACACGGGCTCGCACAAGCTCACACGGGCCTCTACGGGCTCGCAGAGGCCTCCTACGGGCTCGTACGGGCTCGTACGGGCTCGTACGGGCGCGCACGGGCGCGCACGGGCGCGCACAAGCTCGCACGGGCCTCTACGGGCTCGCGGAGGCCTCCTACGGGCTCGTACGGGCTCGCACGGGCTCGCACGGGCACGCACGGGCTCGCACAAGCTCGCACGGGCCTCTACGGGCTCGCAGAGGCCTCCTACGGGCTCGTATGGGCTCGTACGGGCTCGCACGGGCGCGCACGGGCTCGCACAAGCTCGCACCGGCCTCTACGGGCTCGCAGAGGCCTCCTACGGGCTCGTACGGGCTCGCACGGGCGCGCACGGGCTCGCACAAGGTCGCACGGGCCTCTACGGGCTCGCAGAGGCCTGCTACGGGCTCGCACGGGCACGCACGGGCTCGCACAAGCTCGCACGGGCCTCTACGGTCTCGCAGAGGCCTGCTACAGGCCCGTACGGGCTCGTACGGGCTCGCACGGGCGCGCACGGGCTCGCACAAGCTCGCACGGGACTCTATGGGCTCGCAGAGGCCTCCTACGGGCTCGTACGGGCTCATACGGGCTCGCACGGGCGCGCACGGGCTCGCACAATCTCGCAGGGGCCTCTACGGGCTTGCAGAGGCCTCCTACGGGCTCGTACGGGCTCGTACAAGCTCGCATGGGCACGCACGGGCTCGCACAAGCTCGCACGGGCCTCTACGGGCTCGCAGAGGCCTCCTACGGGCTCGTACGGGCTCGTACGGGCTCGCAGAGGCCTCCTACGGGCTCGCACAAGCTCGCACGGGCCTCTACGGGCTCGCAGAGGCCTCCTACGGGCTCGTACGGGCTCGTACGGGCTCGCACGGGCGCGCACAAGCTCGCACGGGCCTCTACGGGCTCGCAGAGGCCTGCTACGGGCTCGTACGGGCTCGCACGGGCGCGCACGGGCTCGCACAAGCTCGCACGGGCCTCTACGGGCTCGCAGAGGCCTCCTACGGGCTCGTACGGGCTCGTACGGGCTCGCACGGGCGCGCACGGGCTCGCACAAGATCGCACGGGCCTCTACGGGCTCGCAAAGGCCTCCTACGGGCTCGTACGGGCTCGTACGGGCTCGCATGGGCGCGCACGGGCTCGCACAAGCTCGCACGGGCCTCTACGGGCTCGCAGAGGCCTCCTACGGGCTCGTATGGGCTCGTACGGGCTCGCACGGGCGCGCACGGGCTCGCACAAGCTCGCACCGGCCTCTACGGGCTCGCAGAGGCCTCCTACGGGCTCGTACGGGCTCGTACGGGCGCGCACGGGCTCGCACAAGCTCGCACGGGCCTCTACGGGCTCGCAGAGGCCTCCTACGGGCTCGTACGGGCTCGCACGGGCACGCACGGTCTCGCACAAGCTCGCACGGGCCTCTACGGGCTCGCAGAGGCCTGCTACGGGCTGGTACGGGCTCGTACGGGCTCGCACGGGCGCGCACGGGCTCGCACAAGCTCGCACGGGCCTCTACGGGCTCGCAGAGGCCTCCTACGGGCTCGTACGGGCTCACACGGGCGCGCACGGGCTCGCACAAGCTCGCACAGGCCTCTACGGGCTCGCAGAGGCCTGCTACGGGCTCGTACGGGCTCGTACGGGCTCGTACGGGCGCGCACGGGCTCGCACAATCTCGCAGGGGCCTCTATGGGCTCGCAGAGGCCTCCTACGGGCTCGTACGGGCTCGTACAAGCTCGCACGGGCGCGCACGGGCTCACACAAGCTCGCACGGGCCTCTACGGGCTCGCAGAGGCCTCCTACGGGCTCGCACGGGCGCGCACGGGCTCGCACAAGCTCGCACGGGCCTCTACGGGCTCGCAGAGGCCTCCTACGGGCTCGTACGGGCTCGTACGGGCTCGCACGGGCGCGCACGGGCTCGCACAAGGTCGCACGGGCCTCTACGGGCTCGCAGAGGCCTGCTACGGGCTCGTACGGGCTCGTACGGGCTCGCACAGGCGCGCACGGGCTCGCACACGGTCGCACGGGCCTCTACGGGCTCGCAGAGGCCTCCTACGGGCTCGTACGGGCTCGTACGGGCTCGCACGGGCGCGCACGGGCTCGCACAAGCTCGCACGGGCCTCTACGTGCTCGCAGAGCCCTGCTACGGGCTCGTACGGGCTCGCACGGGCGCGCACGGGCTCGCACAAGCTCGCACGGGCCTCTACGGGCTCGCAGAGGCCTGCTACGGGCTCGTACGGGCTCGCACGGGCGCGCACGGGCTCGCACAAGCTCGCACGGGCCTCTACGGGCTCGCAGAGGCCTCCTACGGGCTCGTACGGGCTCGCATGGGCTCGCACGGGCTCGCACAAGCTCACACGGGCCTCTACGGGCTCGCAGAGGCCTCCTACGGGCTCGTACGGGCTCACACGGGCGCGCACGGGCTCGCACAAGCTCGCACGGGCCTCTACGGGCTCGCAGAGGCCTCCTACGGGCTCGTACGGGCTCGTACGGGCTCGCACGGGCGCGCACGGGCTCGCACAAGCTCGCACGGGCCTCTACGGGCTCGCAGAGGCCTCCTACGGGCTCGTACGGGCGCGCACGGGCTCGCACAAGCTCGCACGGGTCTCTACGGGCTCGCAGAGGACTGCTACGGGCTCCTACGGGCTCGTACGGGCTCGCACGGGCACGCACGGGCTCGCACAAGCTCGCACGGGCCTCTACGGGCTCGCAGAGGCCTCCTACGGGCTCGTACGGGCTCGCACGGGCGCGCACGGGCTCGCACAAGCTCACACGGGCCTCTACGGGCTCGCAGAGGCCTCCTACGGGCTCGTACGGGCTCGTACGGGCTCGCACGGGCGCGCACGGGCTCGCACAAGCTCGCACGGGCCTCTACGGGCTCGCAGAGGCCTCCTACGGGCTCGTACGGGCTCGTACAGGCTCGCACGTGCGCGCACGGGCTCGCACAAGCTCGCACGGGCCTCTACGGGCTCGCAGAGGCCTCCTACGGGCTCGTACGGGCTCGCACGGGCTCGCACGGGCACGCACGGGCTCGCACAAGCTCGCACGGGCCTCTACGGGCTCGCAGAGGCCTCCTACGGGCTCGTACGGGCTCGTACGGGCTCGCACGGTCCTCTACGGGGTCGCAGAGCCCTGCTACGGGCTTGTACGGGCTCGCACGGGCGCGCACGGGCTCGCACAAGCTCGCACGGGCCTCTACGGGCTCGCAGAGGCCTCCTACGGGCTCGTACGGGCTCGTATGGGCTCGAACGGGCGCGCACGGGCTCGCACAAGCTCGCACGGGCCTCTACGGGCTCGCAGAGGCCTCCTACGGGCTCGTACGGGCTCGCACGGGCGCGCACAAGCACACACGGGCCTCTACGGGCTCGCGGAGGCCTCCTACGGGCTCGTACGGGCTCGCACGGGCTCGCACGGGCACGCACGGGCTCGCACAAGCTCGCACGGGCCTCTACGGGCTCGCGGAGGCCTCCTACGGGCTCGTACGGGCTCGTACGGGCTCGCACGGGCACGCACGGGCTCTCACAAGCTCGCACGGGCCTCTACGGGCTCACAGAGCCCTGCTACGGGCTCGTACGGGCTCGCACGGGCGCGCACGGGCTCGCACACGGTCGCACGGGCCTCTACGGGCTCGCAGAGGCCTCCTACGGGCTCGTACGGGCTCGTACGGGCTCGCACGGGCGCGCACGGGCTCGCACAAGCTCGCACGGGCCTCTACGTGCTCGCAGAGCCCAGCTACGGGCTCGTACGGGCTCGCACGGGCGCGCACGGGCTCGCACAAGCTCGCACGGGCCTCTACGGGCTCGCAGAGGCCTGCTACGGGCTCGTACGGGCTCGCACGGGCGCGCACGGGCTCGCACAAGCTCGCACGGGCCTCTACGGGCTCGCAGAGGCCTCCTACGGGCTCGTACGGGCTCGCATGGGCTCGCACGGGCTCGCACAAGCTCACACGGGCCTCTACGGGCTCGCAGAGGCCTCCTACGGGCTCGTACGGGCTCACACGGGCGCGCACGGGCTCGCACAAGCTCGCACGGGCCTCTACGGGCTCGCAGAGGCCTGCTACGGGCTCGTACGGGCTCGCACGGGCTCGCACGGGCGCGCACGGGCTCGCACAAGCTCGCACGGGCCTCTACGGGCTCGCAGAGGCCTCCTACGGGCTCGTACGGGCGCGCACGGGCTCGCACAAGCTCGCACGGGTCTCTACGGGCTCGCAGAGGACTGCTACGGGCTCCTACGGGCTCGTACGGGCTCGCACGGGCACGCACGGGCTCGCACAAGCTCGCACGGGCCTCTACGGGCTCGCAGAGGCCTCCTACGGGCTCGTACGGGCTCGCACGGGCGCGCACGGGCTCGCACAAGCTCACACGGGCCTCTACGGGCTCGCAGAGGCCTGCTACGGGCTCGTACGGGCTCGTACGGGCTCGCACGGGCGCGCACGGGCTCGCACAAGCTCGCACGGGCCTCTACGGGCTCGCAGAGGCCTCCTACGGGCTCGTACGGGCTCGTACAGGCTCGCACGTGCGCGCACGGGCTCGCACAAGCTCGCACGGGCCTCTACGGGCTCGCAGAGGCCTCCTACGGGCTCGTACGGGCTCGCACGGGCTCGCACGGGCACGCACGGGCTCGCACAAGCTCGCACGGGCCTCTACGGGCTCGCAGAGGCCTCCTACGGGCTCGTACGGGCTCGTACGGGCTCGCACGGGCCTCTACGGGGTCGCAGAGCCCTGCTACGGGCTTGTACGGGCTCGCACGGGCGCGCACGGGCTCGCACAAGCTCGCACGGGCCTCTACGGGCTCGCAGAGGCCTCCTACGGGCTCGTACGGGCTCGTATGGGCTCGCACGGGCGCGCACGGGCTCGCACAAGCTCGCACGGGCCTCTACGGGCTCGCAGAGGCCTCCTACGGGCTCGTACGGGCTCGCACGGGCGCGCACAAGCACACACGGGCCTCTACGGGCTCGCGGAGGCCTCCTACGGGCTCGTACGGGCTCGCACGGGCTCGCACGGGCACGCACGGGCTCGCACAAGCTCGCACGGGCCTCTACGGGCTCGCGGAGGCCTGCTACGGGCTCGTACGGGCTCGTACGGGCTCGCACGGGCACGCACGGGCTCTCACAAGCTCGCACGGGCCTCTACGGGCTCACAGAGCCCTGCTACGGGCTCGTACGGGCTCGCACGGGCGCGCACGGGCTCGCACAAGCTCGCACGGGCCTCTACGTGCTCGCAGAGGCCTGCTACGGGCTGGTACGGGCTCGTACGGGCTCGCACGGGCGCGCACGGGCTCGCACAAGCTCGCACGGGCCTCTACGGGCTCGCAGAGGCCTGCTACGGGCTGGTACGGGCTGGTACGGGCTTGCACGGGCGCGCACGAGCTCGCACAAGGTCGCACGGGCCTCTGCGGGGTCGCAGAGGCCTGCTACAGGCTCGTACGGGCTCGTACGGGCTCGCACGGGCGCGCACGGGCTCGCACAAGCTCGCACGGGCCTCTACGGGCTCGCAGAGGCCTGCTACAGGCTCGTACGGGCTCGTACGGGCTCGCACGGGCGCGCACGGGCTCGCACAAGCTCCCACGGGCCTCTACGGGCTCGCAGAGGCCTCCTACGGGCTCGTACGGGCTCGTACGGGCTCGCACGGGCGCGCACGGGCTCGCACAAGCTCGCACGGGCCTCTACGGGCTCGCAGAGGCCTCCTACGGGCTCGTACGGGCTCGTACGGGCGCGCACGGGCTCGCACAAGCTCGCACAGGCCTCTACGGGCTCGCAAAGGCCTCCTACGGGCTCGTACGGGCTCGTACGGGCTCGCATGGGCGCGCACGGGCTCGCACAAGCTCGCACGGGCCTCTACGGGCTCGCAGAGGCCTCCTACGGGCTCGTATGGGCTCGTACGGGCTCGCACGGGCGCGCACAGGCTCGCACAAGCTCGCACCGGCCTCTACGGGCTCGCAGAGGCCTCCTACGGGCTCGTACGGGCTCGTACGGGCGCGCACGGGCTCGCACAAGCTCGCACGGGCCTCTACGGGCTCGCAGAGGCCTCCTACGGGCTCGTACGGGCTCGCACGGGCACGCACGGTCTCGCACAAGCTCGCACGGGCCTCTACGGGCTCGCAGAGGCCTGCTACGGGCTGGTACGGGCTCGTACGGGCTCGCACGGGCGCGCACGGGCTCGCACAAGCTCGCACGGGCCTCTACGGGCTCGCAGAGGCCTCCTACGGGCTCGTACGGGCTCACACGGGCGCGCACGGGCTCGCACAAGCTCGCACAGGCCTCTACGGGCTCGCAGAGGCCTCCTACGGGCTCGTACGGGCTCGTACGGGCTCGTACGGGCGCGCACGGGCTCGCACAATCTCGCAGGGGCCTCTATGGGCTCGCAGAGGCCTCCTACGGGCTCGTACGGGCTCGTACAAGCTCGCACGGGCGCGCACGGGCTCACACAAGCTCGCACGGGCCTCTACGGGCTCGCAGAGGCCTCCTACGGGCTCGTACGGGCTCGCACGGGCGCGCACGGGCTCGCACAAGCTCGCACGGGCCTCTACGGGCTCGCAGAGGCCTCCTACGGGCTCGTACGGGCTCGTACGGGCTCGCACGGGCGCGCACGGGCTCGCACAAGGTCGCACGGGCCTCTACGGGCTCGCAGAGGCCTGCTACGGGCTCGTACGGGCTCGTACGGGCTCGCACAGGCGCGCACGGGCTCGCACACGGTCGCACGGGCCTCTACGGGCTCGCAGAGGCCTCCTACGGGCTCGTACGGGCTCGTACGGGCTCGCACGGGCGCGCACGGGCTCGCACAAGCTCGCACGGGCCTCTACGTGCTCGCAGAGCCCTGCTACGGGCTCGTACGGGCTCGCACGGGCGCGCACGGGCTCGCACAAGCTCGCACGGGCCTCTACGGGCTCGCAGAGGCCTCCTACGGGCTCGTACGGGCTCGCATGGGCTCGCACGGGCTCGCACAAGCTCACACGGGCCTCTACGGGCTCGCAGAGGCCTGCTACGGGCTCGTACGGGCTCGCACGGGCGCGCACGGGCTCGCACAAGCTCGCACGGGCCTCTACGGGCTCGCAGAGGCCTCCTACGGGCTCGTACGGGCTCGTACAGGCTCGCACGTGCGCGCACGGGCTCGCACAAGCTCGCACGGGCCTCTACGGGCTCGCAGAGGCCTCCTACGGGCTCGTACGGGCTCGCACGGGCTCGCACGGGCACGCACGGGCTCGCACAAGCTCGCACGGGCCTCTACGGGCTCGCAGAGGCCTCCTACGGGCTCGTACGGGCTCGTACGGGCTCGCACGGTCCTCTACGGGGTCGCAGAGCCCTGCTACGGGCTTGTACGGGCTCGCACGGGCGCGCACGGGCTCGCACAAGCTCGCACGGGCCTCTACGGGCTCGCAGAGGCCTCCTACGGGCTCGTACGGGCTCGTATGGGCTCGAACGGGCGCGCACGGGCTCGCACAAGCTCGCACGGGCCTCTACGGGCTCGCAGAGGCCTCCTACGGGCTCGTACGGGCTCGCACGGGCGCGCACAAGCACACACGGGCCTCTACGGGCTCGCGGAGGCCTCCTACGGGCTCGTACGGGCTCGCACGGGCTCGCACGGGCACGCACGGGCTCGCACAAGCTCGCACGGGCCTCTACGGGCTCGCGGAGGCCTCCTACGGGCTCGTACGGGCTCGTACGGGCTCGCACGGGCACGCACGGGCTCTCACAAGCTCGCACGGGCCTCTACGGGCTCACAGAGCCCTGCTACGGGCTCGTACGGGCTCGCACGGGCGCGCACGGGCTCGCACACGGTCGCACGGGCCTCTACGGGCTCGCAGAGGCCTCCTACGGGCTCGTACGGGCTCGTACGGGCTCGCACGGGCGCGCACGGGCTCGCACAAGCTCGCACGGGCCTCTACGTGCTCGCAGAGCCCAGCTACGGGCTCGTACGGGCTCGCACGGGCGCGCACGGGCTCGCACAAGCTCGCACGGGCCTCTACGGGCTCGCAGAGGCCTGCTACGGGCTCGTACGGGCTCGCACGGGCGCGCACGGGCTCGCACAAGCTCGCACGGGCCTCTACGGGCTCGCAGAGGCCTCCTACGGGCTCGTACGGGCTCGCATGGGCTCGCACGGGCTCGCACAAGCTCACACGGGCCTCTACGGGCTCGCAGAGGCCTCCTACGGGCTCGTACGGGCTCACACGGGCGCGCACGGGCTCGCACAAGCTCGCACGGGCCTCTACGGGCTCGCAGAGGCCTGCTACGGGCTCGTACGGGCTCGCACGGGCTCGCACGGGCGCGCACGGGCTCGCACAAGCTCGCACGGGCCTCTACGGGCTCGCAGAGGCCTCCTACGGGCTCGTACGGGCGCGCACGGGCTCGCACAAGCTCGCACGGGTCTCTACGGGCTCGCAGAGGACTGCTACGGGCTCCTACGGGCTCGTACGGGCTCGCACGGGCACGCACGGGCTCGCACAAGCTCGCACGGGCCTCTACGGGCTCGCAGAGGCCTCCTACGGGCTCGTACGGGCTCGCACGGGCGCGCACGGGCTCGCACAAGCTCACACGGGCCTCTACGGGCTCGCAGAGGCCTCCTACGGGCTCGTACGGGCTCGTACGGGCTCGCACGGGCGCGCACGGGCTCGCACAAGCTCGCACGGGCCTCTACGGGCTCGCAGAGGCCTCCTACGGGCTCGTACGGGCTCGTACAGGCTCGCACGTGCGCGCACGGGCTCGCACAAGCTCGCACGGGCCTCTACGGGCTCGCAGAGGCCTCCTACGGGCTCGTACGGGCTCGCACGGGCTCGCACGGGCACGCACGGGCTCGCACAAGCTCGCACGGGCCTCTACGGGCTCGCAGAGGCCTCCTACGGGCTCGTACGGGCTCGTACGGGCTCGCACGGGCCTCTACGGGGTCGCAGAGCCCTGCTACGGGCTTGTACGGGCTCGCACGGGCGCGCACGGGCTCGCACAAGCTCGCACGGGCCTCTACGGGCTCGCAGAGGCCTCCTACGGGCTCGTACGGGCTCGTATGGGCTCGCACGGGCGCGCACGGGCTCGCACAAGCTCGCACGGGCCTCTACGGGCTCGCAGAGGCCTCCTACGGGCTCGTACGGGCTCGCACGGGCGCGCACAAGCACACACGGGCCTCTACGGGCTCGCGGAGGCCTCCTACGGGCTCGTACGGGCTCGCACGGGCTCGCACGGGCACGCACGGGCTCGCACAAGCTCGCACGGGCCTCTACGGGCTCGCGGAGGCCTGCTACGGGCTCGTACGGGCTCGTACGGGCTCGCACGGGCACGCACGGGCTCTCACAAGCTCGCACGGGCCTCTACGGGCTCACAGAGCCCTGCTACGGGCTCGTACGGGCTCGCACGGGCGCGCACGGGCTCGCACAAGCTCGCACGGGCCTCTACGTGCTCGCAGAGGCCTGCTACGGGCTGGTACGGGCTCGTACGGGCTCGCACGGGCGCGCACGGGCTCGCACAAGCTCGCACGGGCCTCTACGGGCTCGCAGAGGCCTGCTACGGGCTGGTACGGGCTGGTACGGGCTTGCACGGGCGCGCACGAGCTCGCACAAGGTCGCACGGGCCTCTGCGGGGTCGCAGAGGCCTGCTACAGGCTCGTACGGGCTCGTACGGGCTCGCACGGGCGCGCACGGGCTCGCACAAGCTCGCACGGGCCTCTACGGGCTCGCAGAGGCCTGCTACAGGCTCGTACGGGCTCGTACGGGCTCGCACGGGCGCGCACGGGCTCGCACAAGCTCCCACGGGCCTCTACGGGCTCGCAGAGGCCTCCTACGGGCTCGTACGGGCTCGTACGGGCTCGCACGGGCGCGCACGGGCTCGCACAAGCTCGCACGGGCCTCTACGGGCTCGCAGAGGCCTCCTACGGGCTCGTACGGGCTCGTACGGGCGCGCACGGGCTCGCACAAGCTCGCACAGGCCTCTACGGGCTCGCAAAGGCCTCCTACGGGCTCGTACGGGCTCGTACGGGCTCGCATGGGCGCGCACGGGCTCGCACAAGCTCGCACGGGCCTCTACGGGCTCGCAGAGGCCTCCTACGGGCTCGTATGGGCTCGTACGGGCTCGCACGGGCGCGCACAGGCTCGCACAAGCTCGCACCGGCCTCTACGGGCTCGCAGAGGCCTCCTACGGGCTCGTACGGGCTCGTACGGGCGCGCACGGGCTCGCACAAGCTCGCACGGGCCTCTACGGGCTCGCAGAGGCCTCCTACGGGCTCGTACGGGCTCGCACGGGCACGCACGGTCTCGCACAAGCTCGCACGGGCCTCTACGGGCTCGCAGAGGCCTGCTACGGGCTGGTACGGGCTCGTACGGGCTCGCACGGGCGCGCACGGGCTCGCACAAGCTCGCACGGGCCTCTACGGGCTCGCAGAGGCCTCCTACGGGCTCGTACGGGCTCACACGGGCGCGCACGGGCTCGCACAAGCTCGCACAGGCCTCTACGGGCTCGCAGAGGCCTCCTACGGGCTCGTACGGGCTCGTACGGGCTCGTACGGGCGCGCACGGGCTCGCACAATCTCGCAGGGGCCTCTATGGGCTCGCAGAGGCCTCCTACGGGCTCGTACGGGCTCGTACAAGCTCGCACGGGCGCGCACGGGCTCACACAAGCTCGCACGGGCCTCTACGGGCTCGCAGAGGCCTCCTACGGGCTCGTACGGGCTCGCACGGGCGCGCACGGGCTCGCACAAGCTCGCACGGGCCTCTACGGGCTCGCAGAGGCCTCCTACGGGCTCGTACGGGCTCGTACGGGCTCGCACGGGCGCGCACGGGCTCGCACAAGGTCGCACGGGCCTCTACGGGCTCGCAGAGGCCTGCTACGGGCTCGTACGGGCTCGTACGGGCTCGCACAGGCGCGCACGGGCTCGCACACGGTCGCACGGGCCTCTACGGGCTCGCAGAGGCCTCCTACGGGCTCGTACGGGCTCGTACGGGCTCGCACGGGCGCGCACGGGCTCGCACAAGCTCGCACGGGCCTCTACGTGCTCGCAGAGCCCTGCTACGGGCTCGTACGGGCTCGCACGGGCGCGCACGGGCTCGCACAAGCTCGCACGGGCCTCTACGGGCTCGCAGAGGCCTCCTACGGGCTCGTACGGGCTCGCATGGGCTCGCACGGGCTCGCACAAGCTCACACGGGCCTCTACGGGCTCGCAGAGGCCTCCTACGGGCTCGTACGGGCTCACACGGGCGCGCACGGGCTCGCACAAGCTCGCACGGGCCTCTACGGGCTCGCAGAGGCCTCCTACGGGCTCGTACGGGCTCGTACGGGCTCGCACGGGCGCGCACGGGCTCTCACAAGCTCGCACGGGCCTCTACGGGCTCGCAGAGCCCTGCTACGGGCTCGTACGGGCTCGTACGGGCTCGCACGGGCACGCACGGGCTCGCACAAGCTCGCACGGGCCTCTACGGGCTCGCAGAGGCCTCCTACGGGCTCGTACGGGCTCGCACGGGCGCGCACGGGCTCGCACAAGCTCGCACGGGCCTCTACGGGCTCGCAGAGGCTTCCTACGGGCTCGTACGGGCTCGTACGGGCTCGCACGGGCGCGCACGGGCTCGCACAAGCTCGCACGGGCCTCTACGGGCTCGCAGAGGCCTCCTACGGGCTCGTACGGGCTCGTACGGGCTCGCACGGGCGCGCACGGGCTCGCACAAGCTCGCACGGGCCTCTACGGGCTCGCAGAGGCCTCCTACGGGCTCGTACGGGCTCGCACGGGCTCGCACGGGCACGCACGGGCTCGCACAAGCTCGCACGGGCCTCTACGGGCTCGCAGAGGCCTCCTACGGGCTCGTACGGGCTCGTACGGGCTCGCACGGGCCTCTACGGGGTCGCAGAGCCCTGCTACGGGCTTGTACGGGCTCGCACGGGCGCGCACGGGCTCGCACAAGCTCGCACGGGCCTCTACGGGCTCGCAGAGGCCTCCTACGGGCTCGTACGGGCTCGTATGGGCTCGCACGGGCGCGCACGGGGTCGCACAAGCTCGCACGGGCCTCTACGGGCTCGCAGAGGCCTCCTACGGGCTCGTACGGGCTCGCACGGGCGCGCACAAGCACACACGGGCCTCTACGGGCTCGCGGAGGCCTCCTACGGGCTCGTACGGGCTCGCACGGGCTCGCACGGGCACGCACGGGCTCGCACAAGCTCGCACGGGCCTCTACGGGCTCGCGGAGGCCTCCTACGGGCTCGTACGGGCTCGTACGGGCTCGCACGGGCACGCACGGGCTCTCACAAGCTCGCACGGGCCTCTACGGGCTCGCAGAGCCCTGCTACGGGCTCGTACGGGCTCGCACGGGCGCGCACGGGCTCGCACAAGCTCGCACGGGCCTCTACGTGCTCGCAGAGGCCTGCTACGGGCTGGTACGGGCTCGTACGGGCTCGCACGGGCGCGCACGGGCTCGCACAAGCTCGCACGGGCCTCTACGGGCTCGCAGAGGCCTCCTACGGGCTCGTACGGGCTCGCACGGGCCTCTACGGGCTCGCAGAAGCTCGCACGGGCCTCTACGGGCTCGCAGAGGCCTCCTACGGGCTCGTACGGGCTCGTACGGGCTCGCACGGGCGCGCACGGGCTCGCACAAGGTCGCACGGGCCTCTACGGGCTCGCAGAGGCCTGCTACGGGCTCGTACGGGCTCGTACGGGCTCGCACAGGCGCGCACGGGCTCGCACACGGTCGCACGGGCCTCTACGGGCTCACAGAGGCCTCCTACGGGCTCGTACGGGCTCGTACGGGCTCGCACGGGCATGCACGGGCTCGCACAAGCTCGCACGGGCCTCTACGTGCTTGCAGAGCCCTGCTACGGGCTCGTACGGGCTCGCACGGGCGCGCACGGGCTCGCACAAGCTCGCACGGGCCTCTACGGGCTCGCAGAGGCCTCCTACGGGCTCGTACGGGCTCGCATGGGCTCGCACGGGCTCGCACAAGCTCACACGGGCCTCTACGGGCTCGCAGAGGCCTCCTACGGGCTCGTACGGGCTCACACGGGCGCGCACGGGCTCTCACAAGCTCGCACGGGCCTCTACGGGCTCGCAGAGCCCTGCTACGGGCTCGTACGGGCTCGCACGGGCGCGCACGGGCTCGCACAAGCTCGCACGGGCCTCTACGGGCTCGCAGAGGCCTGCTACAGGCTCGTACGGGCTCGTACGGGCTCGCACGGGCATGCACGGGCTCGCACAAGCTCGCACGGGACTCTACGGGCTCGCAGAGGCCTGCTACGGGCTCGTACGGGCTCGTACGGGCTCGCACGGGCATGCACGGGCTCGCACAAGCTCGCACGGGCCTCTACGGGCTCGCAGAGCCCTGCTACAGGCTCGTACGGGCTCGCACGGGCGCGCACGGGCTCGCACAAGCTCGCACGGGCCTCTACGGGCTCGCAGAGGCCTCCTACGGGCTCGTACGGGCTCGCACGGGCGCGCACGGGCTCGCACAAGCTCGCACGGGCCTCTACGGGCTCGCAGAAGCCTGCTACGGGCTCGTACGGGCTCGTACGGGCTCGCACGGGCGCACACGGGCTCGCACAAGCTCACACGGGCCTCTACGGGCTCGCAGAGGCCTCCTACGGGCTCGTACGGGCTCGTACGGGCTCGTACGGGCGCGCACGGGCGCGCACGGGCGCGCACAAGCTCGCACGGGCCTCTACGGGCTCGCGGAGGCCTCCTACGGGCTCGTACGGGCTCGCACGGGCTCGCACGGGCACGCACGGGCTCGCACAAGCTCGCACGGGCCTCTACGGGCTCGCAGAGGCCTCCTACGGGCTCGTATGGGCTCGTACGGGCTCGCACGGGCGCGCACGGGCTCGCACAAGCTCGCACCGGCCTCTACGGGCTCGCAGAGGCCTCCTACGGGCTCGTACGGGCTCGCACGGGCGCGCACGGGCTCGCACAAGGTCGCACGGGCCTCTACGGGCTCGCAGAGGCCTGCTACGGGCTCGCACGGGCACGCACGGGCTCGCACAAGCTCGCACGGGCCTCTACGGTCTCGCAGAGGCCTGCTACAGGCCCGTACGGGCTCGTACGGGCTCGCACGGGCGCGCACGGGCTCGCACAAGCTCGCACGGGACTCTATGGGCTCGCAGAGGCCTCCTACGGGCTCGTACGGGCTCATACGGGCTCGCACGGGCGCGCACGGGCTCGCACAATCTCGCAGGGGCCTCTACGGGCTTGCAGAGGCCTCCTACGGGCTCGTACGGGCTCGTACAAGCTCGCATGGGCACGCACGGGCTCGCACAAGCTCGCACGGGCCTCTACGGGCTCGCAGAGGCCTCCTACGGGCTCGTACGGGCTCGTACGGGCTCGCAGAGGCCTCCTACGGGCTCGCACAAGCTCGCACGGGCCTCTACGGGCTCGCAGAGGCCTCCTACGGGCTCGTACGGGCTCGTACGGGCTCGCACGGGCGCGCACAAGCTCGCACGGGCCTCTACGGGCTCGCAGAGGCCTGCTACGGGCTCGTACGGGCTCGCACGGGCGCGCACGGGCTCGCACAAGCTCGCACGGGCCTCTACGGGCTCGCAGAGGCCTCCTACGGGCTCGTACGGGCTCGTACGGGCTCGCACGGGCGCGCACGGGCTCGCACAAGATCGCACGGGCCTCTACGGGCTCGCAAAGGCCTCCTACGGGCTCGTACGGGCTCGTACGGGCTCGCATGGGCGCGCACGGGCTCGCACAAGCTCGCACGGGCCTCTACGGGCTCGCAGAGGCCTCCTACGGGCTCGTATGGGCTCGTACGGGCTCGCACGGGCGCGCACGGGCTCGCACAAGCTCGCACCGGCCTCTACGGGCTCGCAGAGGCCTCCTACGGGCTCGTACGGGCTCGTACGGGCGCGCACGGGCTCGCACAAGCTCGCACGGGCCTCTACGGGCTCGCAGAGGCCTCCTACGGGCTCGTACGGGCTCGCACGGGCACGCACGGTCTCGCACAAGCTCGCACGGGCCTCTACGGGCTCGCAGAGGCCTGCTACGGGCTGGTACGGGCTCGTACGGGCTCGCACGGGCGCGCACGGGCTCGCACAAGCTCGCACGGGCCTCTACGGGCTCGCAGAGGCCTCCTACGGGCTCGTACGGGCTCACACGGGCGCGCACGGGCTCGCACAAGCTCGCACAGGCCTCTACGGGCTCGCAGAGGCCTGCTACGGGCTCGTACGGGCTCGTACGGGCTCGTACGGGCGCGCACGGGCTCGCACAATCTCGCAGGGGCCTCTATGGGCTCGCAGAGGCCTCCTACGGGCTCGTACGGGCTCGTACAAGCTCGCACGGGCGCGCACGGGCTCACACAAGCTCGCACGGGCCTCTACGGGCTCGCAGAGGCCTCCTACGGGCTCGCACGGGCGCGCACGGGCTCGCACAAGCTCGCACGGGCCTCTACGGGCTCGCAGAGGCCTCCTACGGGCTCGTACGGGCTCGTACGGGCTCGCACGGGCGCGCACGGGCTCGCACAAGGTCGCACGGGCCTCTACGGGCTCGCAGAGGCCTGCTACGGGCTCGTACGGGCTCGTACGGGCTCGCACAGGCGCGCACGGGCTCGCACACGGTCGCACGGGCCTCTACGGGCTCGCAGAGGCCTCCTACGGGCTCGTACGGGCTCGTACGGGCTCGCACGGGCGCGCACGGGCTCGCACAAGCTCGCACGGGCCTCTACGTGCTCGCAGAGCCCTGCTACGGGCTCGTACGGGCTCGCACGGGCGCGCACGGGCTCGCACAAGCTCGCACGGGCCTCTACGGGCTCGCAGAGGCCTGCTACGGGCTCGTACGGGCTCGCACGGGCGCGCACGGGCTCGCACAAGCTCGCACGGGCCTCTACGGGCTCGCAGAGGCCTCCTACGGGCTCGTACGGGCTCGCATGGGCTCGCACGGGCTCGCACAAGCTCACACGGGCCTCTACGGGCTCGCAGAGGCCTCCTACGGGCTCGTACGGGCTCACACGGGCGCGCACGGGCTCGCACAAGCTCGCACGGGCCTCTACGGGCTCGCAGAGGCCTCCTACGGGCTCGTACGGGCTCGTACGGGCTCGCACGGGCGCGCACGGGCTCGCACAAGCTCGCACGGGCCTCTACGGGCTCGCAGAGGCCTCCTACGGGCTCGTACGGGCGCGCACGGGCTCGCACAAGCTCGCACGGGTCTCTACGGGCTCGCAGAGGACTGCTACGGGCTCCTACGGGCTCGTACGGGCTCGCACGGGCACGCACGGGCTCGCACAAGCTCGCACGGGCCTCTACGGGCTCGCAGAGGCCTCCTACGGGCTCGTACGGGCTCGCACGGGCGCGCACGGGCTCGCACAAGCTCACACGGGCCTCTACGGGCTCGCAGAGGCCTCCTACGGGCTCGTACGGGCTCGTACGGGCTCGCACGGGCGCGCACGGGCTCGCACAAGCTCGCACGGGCCTCTACGGGCTCGCAGAGGCCTCCTACGGGCTCGTACGGGCTCGTACAGGCTCGCACGTGCGCGCACGGGCTCGCACAAGCTCGCACGGGCCTCTACGGGCTCGCAGAGGCCTCCTACGGGCTCGTACGGGCTCGCACGGGCTCGCACGGGCACGCACGGGCTCGCACAAGCTCGCACGGGCCTCTACGGGCTCGCAGAGGCCTCCTACGGGCTCGTACGGGCTCGTACGGGCTCGCACGGTCCTCTACGGGGTCGCAGAGCCCTGCTACGGGCTTGTACGGGCTCGCACGGGCGCGCACGGGCTCGCACAAGCTCGCACGGGCCTCTACGGGCTCGCAGAGGCCTCCTACGGGCTCGTACGGGCTCGTATGGGCTCGAACGGGCGCGCACGGGCTCGCACAAGCTCGCACGGGCCTCTACGGGCTCGCAGAGGCCTCCTACGGGCTCGTACGGGCTCGCACGGGCGCGCACAAGCACACACGGGCCTCTACGGGCTCGCGGAGGCCTCCTACGGGCTCGTACGGGCTCGCACGGGCTCGCACGGGCACGCACGGGCTCGCACAAGCTCGCACGGGCCTCTACGGGCTCGCGGAGGCCTCCTACGGGCTCGTACGGGCTCGTACGGGCTCGCACGGGCACGCACGGGCTCTCACAAGCTCGCACGGGCCTCTACGGGCTCACAGAGCCCTGCTACGGGCTCGTACGGGCTCGCACGGGCGCGCACGGGCTCGCACACGGTCGCACGGGCCTCTACGGGCTCGCAGAGGCCTCCTACGGGCTCGTACGGGCTCGTACGGGCTCGCACGGGCGCGCACGGGCTCGCACAAGCTCGCACGGGCCTCTACGTGCTCGCAGAGCCCAGCTACGGGCTCGTACGGGCTCGCACGGGCGCGCACGGGCTCGCACAAGCTCGCACGGGCCTCTACGGGCTCGCAGAGGCCTGCTACGGGCTCGTACGGGCTCGCACGGGCGCGCACGGGCTCGCACAAGCTCGCACGGGCCTCTACGGGCTCGCAGAGGCCTCCTACGGGCTCGTACGGGCTCGCATGGGCTCGCACGGGCTCGCACAAGCTCACACGGGCCTCTACGGGCTCGCAGAGGCCTCCTACGGGCTCGTACGGGCTCACACGGGCGCGCACGGGCTCGCACAAGCTCGCACGGGCCTCTACGGGCTCGCAGAGGCCTGCTACGGGCTCGTACGGGCTCGCACGGGCTCGCACGGGCGCGCACGGGCTCGCACAAGCTCGCACGGGCCTCTACGGGCTCGCAGAGGCCTCCTACGGGCTCGTACGGGCGCGCACGGGCTCGCACAAGCTCGCACGGGTCTCTACGGGCTCGCAGAGGACTGCTACGGGCTCCTACGGGCTCGTACGGGCTCGCACGGGCACGCACGGGCTCGCACAAGCTCGCACGGGCCTCTACGGGCTCGCAGAGGCCTCCTACGGGCTCGTACGGGCTCGCACGGGCGCGCACGGGCTCGCACAAGCTCACACGGGCCTCTACGGGCTCGCAGAGGCCTCCTACGGGCTCGTACGGGCTCGTACGGGCTCGCACGGGCGCGCACGGGCTCGCACAAGCTCGCACGGGCCTCTACGGGCTCGCAGAGGCCTCCTACGGGCTCGTACGGGCTCGTACAGGCTCGCACGTGCGCGCACGGGCTCGCACAAGCTCGCACGGGCCTCTACGGGCTCGCAGAGGCCTCCTACGGGCTCGTACGGGCTCGCACGGGCTCGCACGGGCACGCACGGGCTCGCACAAGCTCGCACGGGCCTCTACGGGCTCGCAGAGGCCTCCTACGGGCTCGTACGGGCTCGTACGGGCTCGCACGGGCCTCTACGGGGTCGCAGAGCCCTGCTACGGGCTTGTACGGGCTCGCACGGGCGCGCACGGGCTCGCACAAGCTCGCACGGGCCTCTACGGGCTCGCAGAGGCCTCCTACGGGCTCGTACGGGCTCGTATGGGCTCGCACGGGCGCGCACGGGCTCGCACAAGCTCGCACGGGCCTCTACGGGCTCGCAGAGGCCTCCTACGGGCTCGTACGGGCTCGCACGGGCGCGCACAAGCACACACGGGCCTCTACGGGCTCGCGGAGGCCTCCTACGGGCTCGTACGGGCTCGCACGGGCTCGCACGGGCACGCACGGGCTCGCACAAGCTCGCACGGGCCTCTACGGGCTCGCGGAGGCCTGCTACGGGCTCGTACGGGCTCGTACGGGCTCGCACGGGCACGCACGGGCTCTCACAAGCTCGCACGGGCCTCTACGGGCTCACAGAGCCCTGCTACGGGCTCGTACGGGCTCGCACGGGCGCGCACGGGCTCGCACAAGCTCGCACGGGCCTCTACGTGCTCGCAGAGGCCTGCTACGGGCTGGTACGGGCTCGTACGGGCTCGCACGGGCGCGCACGGGCTCGCACAAGCTCGCACGGGCCTCTACGGGCTCGCAGAGGCCTGCTACGGGCTGGTACGGGCTGGTACGGGCTTGCACGGGCGCGCACGAGCTCGCACAAGGTCGCACGGGCCTCTGCGGGGTCGCAGAGGCCTGCTACAGGCTCGTACGGGCTCGTACGGGCTCGCACGGGCGCGCACGGGCTCGCACAAGCTCGCACGGGCCTCTACGGGCTCGCAGAGGCCTGCTACAGGCTCGTACGGGCTCGTACGGGCTCGCACGGGCGCGCACGGGCTCGCACAAGCTCCCACGGGCCTCTACGGGCTCGCAGAGGCCTCCTACGGGCTCGTACGGGCTCGTACGGGCTCGCACGGGCGCGCACGGGCTCGCACAAGCTCGCACGGGCCTCTACGGGCTCGCAGAGGCCTCCTACGGGCTCGTACGGGCTCGTACGGGCGCGCACGGGCTCGCACAAGCTCGCACAGGCCTCTACGGGCTCGCAAAGGCCTCCTACGGGCTCGTACGGGCTCGTACGGGCTCGCATGGGCGCGCACGGGCTCGCACAAGCTCGCACGGGCCTCTACGGGCTCGCAGAGGCCTCCTACGGGCTCGTATGGGCTCGTACGGGCTCGCACGGGCGCGCACAGGCTCGCACAAGCTCGCACCGGCCTCTACGGGCTCGCAGAGGCCTCCTACGGGCTCGTACGGGCTCGTACGGGCGCGCACGGGCTCGCACAAGCTCGCACGGGCCTCTACGGGCTCGCAGAGGCCTCCTACGGGCTCGTACGGGCTCGCACGGGCACGCACGGTCTCGCACAAGCTCGCACGGGCCTCTACGGGCTCGCAGAGGCCTGCTACGGGCTGGTACGGGCTCGTACGGGCTCGCACGGGCGCGCACGGGCTCGCACAAGCTCGCACGGGCCTCTACGGGCTCGCAGAGGCCTCCTACGGGCTCGTACGGGCTCACACGGGCGCGCACGGGCTCGCACAAGCTCGCACAGGCCTCTACGGGCTCGCAGAGGCCTCCTACGGGCTCGTACGGGCTCGTACGGGCTCGTACGGGCGCGCACGGGCTCGCACAATCTCGCAGGGGCCTCTATGGGCTCGCAGAGGCCTCCTACGGGCTCGTACGGGCTCGTACAAGCTCGCACGGGCGCGCACGGGCTCACACAAGCTCGCACGGGCCTCTACGGGCTCGCAGAGGCCTCCTACGGGCTCGTACGGGCTCGCACGGGCGCGCACGGGCTCGCACAAGCTCGCACGGGCCTCTACGGGCTCGCAGAGGCCTCCTACGGGCTCGTACGGGCTCGTACGGGCTCGCACGGGCGCGCACGGGCTCGCACAAGGTCGCACGGGCCTCTACGGGCTCGCAGAGGCCTGCTACGGGCTCGTACGGGCTCGTACGGGCTCGCACAGGCGCGCACGGGCTCGCACACGGTCGCACGGGCCTCTACGGGCTCGCAGAGGCCTCCTACGGGCTCGTACGGGCTCGTACGGGCTCGCACGGGCGCGCACGGGCTCGCACAAGCTCGCACGGGCCTCTACGTGCTCGCAGAGCCCTGCTACGGGCTCGTACGGGCTCGCACGGGCGCGCACGGGCTCGCACAAGCTCGCACGGGCCTCTACGGGCTCGCAGAGGCCTCCTACGGGCTCGTACGGGCTCGCATGGGCTCGCACGGGCTCGCACAAGCTCACACGGGCCTCTACGGGCTCGCAGAGGCCTCCTACGGGCTCGTACGGGCTCACACGGGCGCGCACGGGCTCGCACAAGCTCGCACGGGCCTCTACGGGCTCGCAGAGGCCTCCTACGGGCTCGTACGGGCTCGTACGGGCTCGCACGGGCGCGCACGGGCTCTCACAAGCTCGCACGGGCCTCTACGGGCTCGCAGAGCCCTGCTACGGGCTCGTACGGGCTCGTACGGGCTCGCACGGGCACGCACGGGCTCGCACAAGCTCGCACGGGCCTCTACGGGCTCGCAGAGGCCTCCTACGGGCTCGTACGGGCTCGCACGGGCGCGCACGGGCTCGCACAAGCTCGCACGGGCCTCTACGGGCTCGCAGAGGCTTCCTACGGGCTCGTACGGGCTCGTACGGGCTCGCACGGGCGCGCACGGGCTCGCACAAGCTCGCACGGGCCTCTACGGGCTCGCAGAGCCCTGCTACGGGCTCGTACGGGCTCGCACGGGCGCGCACGGGCTCGCACAAGCTCGCACGGGCCTCTACGTGCTCGCAGAGGCCTGCTACGGGCTGGTACGGGCTCGTACGGGCTCGCACGGGCGCGCACGGGCTCGCACAAGCTCGCACGGGCCTCTACGGGCTCGCAGAGGCCTCCTACGGGCTCGTACGGGCTCGCACGGGCCTCTACGGGCTCGCAGAAGCTCGCACGGGCCTCTACGGGCTCGCAGAGGCCTCCTACGGGCTCGTACGGGCTCGTACGGGCTCGCACGGGCGCGCACGGGCTCGCACAAGGTCGCACGGGCCTCTACGGGCTCGCAGAGGCCTGCTACGGGCTCGTACGGGCTCGTACGGGCTCGCACAGGCGCGCACGGGCTCGCACACGGTCGCACGGGCCTCTACGGGCTCACAGAGGCCTCCTACGGGCTCGTACGGGCTCGTACGGGCTCGCACGGGCGCGCACGGGCTCGCACAAGCTCGCACGGGCCTCTACGTGCTTGCAGAGCCCTGCTACGGGCTCGTACGGGCTCGCACGGGCGCGCACGGGCTCGCACAAGCTCGCACGGGCCTCTACGGGCTCGCAGAGGCCTCCTACGGGCTCGTACGGGCTCGCATGGGCTCGCACGGGCTCGCACAAGCTCACACGGGCCTCTACGGGCTCGCAGAGGCCTCCTACGGGCTCGTACGGGCTCACACGGGCGCGCACGGGCTCTCACAAGCTCGCACGGGCCTCTACGGGCTCGCAGAGCCCTGCTACGGGCTCGTACGGGCTCGCACGGGCGCGCACGGGCTCGCACAAGCTCGCACGGGCCTCTACGGGCACGCAGAGGCCTGCTACAGGCTGGTACGGGCTCGTACGGGCTCGCACGGGCGCGCACGGGCTCGCACAAGCTCGCACGGGCCTCTACGGGCTCGCACAGGCCTCCTACGGGCTCGTACGGGCTCGTACGGGCTCGCACGGGCGCGCACGGTCTCGCACAAGCTCGCACAGGCCTCTACGGGCTCGCAGAGGCCTCCTACGGGCTCGTACGGGCTCGTACGGGCTCGCACGGGCGCGCACGGTCTCGCACAAGCTCGCACAGGCCTCTACGGGCTCGCAGAGGCCTCCTACGGGCTCGTACGGGCTCGTACGGGCTCGCACGGGCGCGCACGGGCTCGCACAAGCTCGCACGGGCCTCTACGGGCTCGCAGAGGCCTCCTACGGGCTCGTACGGGCTCGCACGGGCGCGCACGGGCTCGCACAAGCTCGCACGGGCCTCTACGGGCTCGCAGAGGCCTGCTACGGGCTCGTACGGGCTCGTACGGGCTCGCACGGGCGCGCACGGGCTCGCACAAGCTCGCACGGGCCTCTACGGGCTCGCAGAGGCCTCCTACGGGCTCGTACGGGCTCGTACGGGCGCGCACGGGCTCGCACAAGCTCGCACAGGCCTCTACGGGGTCGCAGAGCCCTGCTACGGGCTTGTACGGGCTCGCACGGGCGCGCACGGGCTCGCACAAGCTCGCACGGGCCTCTACGGGCTCGCAGAGGCCTCCTACGGGCTCGTACGGGCTCGTATGGGCTCGCACGGGCACGCACGGGCTCGCACAAGCTCGCACGGGCCTCTATGGGCTCGCAGAGGCCTCCTACGGGCTCGTACGGGCTCGCACGGGCGCGCACAAGCACACACGGGCCTCTACGGGCTCGCGGAGGCCTCCTACGGGCTCGCACGGGCTCGCACGGGCACGCACGGGCTCGCACAAGCTCGCACGGGCCTCTACGGGCTCGCAGAGGCCTCCTACGGGCTCGTACGGGCTCGCATGGGCGCGCACGGGCTCGCACAAGCTCGCACGGGCCTCTACGGGCTCGCAGAGGCCTCCTACGGGCTCGTACGGGCTCGTACGGGCGCGCACGGGCTCGCACAAGCTCGCACAGGCCTCTACGGGCTCGCAGAGGCCTCCTACGGGCTCGTACGGGCTCGTACGGGCTCGCACGGGCGCGCACGTGTTCGCACAAGCTCGCATGGGCCTCTACGGGCTCGCAGAGGCCTCCTACGGGCTCGTACGGGCTCGTACGGGCTCGCACGGGCACGCACGGGCTCTCACAAGCTCGCACGGGCCTCTACGGGCTCGCAGAGGCCTCCTACGGGCTCGTACGGGCTCGCACGGGTGCGCACGGGCCTCTACGGGCTCGCAGAGCCCTGCTACGGGCTCGTACGGGCTCGCACGGGCGCGCACAGGCTCGCACAAGCTCGCACGGGCCTCTACGGGCTCGCAGAGGCCTCCTACGGGCTCGTACGGGCTCGTACGGGCGCGCACGGGCTCGCACAAGCTCGCACGGGCCTCTACGGGCTCGCAGAGGCCTCCTACGGGCTCGTACGGGCTCACACGGGCGCGCACGGGCTCGCACAAGCTCGCACGGGCCTCTACGGGCTCGCAGAGGCCTGCTACAGGCCCGTACGGGCTCGTACGGGCTCGCACGGGCGCGCACGGGCTCGCACAAGCTCACACGGGCCTCTACGGGCTCGCAGAGGCCTCCAACGGGCTCGTACGGGCGCGTACAGGCTCGCACGGGCGCGCACGGGCTCACACAAGCTCGCACGGGCCTCTACGGGCTCGCAGAGGCCTCCTACGGGCTCGTACGGGCTCGTACGGGCTCGCACGGGCGCGCACGGGCTCGCACAAGCTCGCACGGGCCTCTACGGGCTCGCAGAGGCCTCCTACGGGCTCGTACGGGCTCGTACGGGCTCGCATGGGCGCGCACGGGCTTGAACAAGCTCGCACGGGCCTCTACGGGCTCGCAGAGCCCTGCTACGGGCTCGTACGGGCTCACACGGGCGCGCACGGGCTCGCACAAGCTCGCACGGGCCTCTACGGGCTCGCAGAGGCCTCCTACGGGCTCGTACGGGCTCGTATGGGCTCGCACGGGCGCGCACGGGGTCGCACAAGCTCGCACGGGCCTCTACGGGCTCGCAGAGGCCTCCTACGGGCTCGTACGGGCTCGCACGGGCGCGCACAAGCACACACGGGCCTCTACGGGCTCGCGGAGGCCTCCTACGGGCTCGTACGGGCTCGCACGGGCTCGCACGGGCACGCACGGGCTCGCACAAGCTCGCACGGGCCTCTACGGGCTCGCGGAGGCCTCCTACGGGCTCGTACGGGCTCGTACGGGCTCGCACGGGCACGCACGGGCTCTCACAAGCTCGCACGGGCCTCTACGGGCTCGCAGAGCCCTGCTACGGGCTCGTACGGGCTCGCACGGGCGCGCACGGGCTCGCACAAGCTCGCACGGGCCTCTACGTGCTCGCAGAGGCCTGCTACGGGCTGGTACGGGCTCGTACGGGCTCGCACGGGCGCGCACGGGCTCGCACAAGCTCGCACGGGCCTCTACGGGCTCGCAGAGGCCTCCTACGGGCTCGTACGGGCTCGCACGGGCCTCTACGGGCTCGCAGAAGCTCGCACGGGCCTCTACGGGCTCGCAGAGGCCTCCTACGGGCTCGTACGGGCTCGTACGGGCTCGCACGGGCGCGCACGGGCTCGCACAAGGTCGCACGGGCCTCTACGGGCTCGCAGAGGCCTGCTACGGGCTCGTACGGGCTCGTACGGGCTCGCACAGGCGCGCACGGGCTCGCACACGGTCGCACGGGCCTCTACGGGCTCACAGAGGCCTCCTACGGGCTCGTACGGGCTCGTACGGGCTCGCACGGGCGCGCACGGGCTCGCACAAGCTCGCACGGGCCTCTACGTGCTTGCAGAGCCCTGCTACGGGCTCGTACGGGCTCGCACGGGCGCGCACGGGCTCGCACAAGCTCGCACGGGCCTCTACGGGCTCGCAGAGGCCTCCTACGGGCTCGTACGGGCTCGCATGGGCTCGCACGGGCTCGCACAAGCTCACACGGGCCTCTACGGGCTCGCAGAGGCCTCCTACGGGCTCGTACGGGCTCACACGGGCGCGCACGGGCTCTCACAAGCTCGCACGGGCCTCTACGGGCTCGCAGAGCCCTGCTACGGGCTCGTACGGGCTCGCACGGGCGCGCACGGGCTCGCACAAGCTCGCACGGGCCTCTACGGGCTCGCAGAGGCCTGCTACGGGCTGGTACGGGCTCGTACGGGCTCGCACGGGCGCGCACGGGCTCGCACAAGCTCGCACGGGCCTCTACGGGCTCGCACAGGCCTCCTACGGGCTCGTACGGGCTCGTACGGGCTCGCACGGGCGCGCACGGTCTCGCACAAGCTCGCACAGGCCTCTACGGGCTCGCAGAGGCCTCCTACGGGCTCGTACGGGCTCGTACGGGCTCGCACGGGCGCGCACGGTCTCGCACAAGCTCGCACAGGCCTCTACGGGCTCGCAGAGGCCTCCTACGGGCTCGTACGGGCTCGTACGGGCTCGCACGGGCGCGCACGGTCTCGCACAAGCTCGCACAGGCCTCTACGGGCTCGCAGAGGCCTCCTACGGGCTCGTACGGGCTCGTACGGGCTCGCACGGGCGCGCACGGGCTCGCACAAGCTCGCACGGGCCTCTACGGGCTCGCAGAGGCCTCCTACGGGCTCGTACGGGCTCGCACGGGCGCGCACGGGCTCGCACAAGCTCGCACGGGCCTCTACGGGCTCGCAGAGGCCTGCTACGGGCTCGTACGGGCTCGTACGGGCTCGCACGGGCGCGCACGGGCTCGCACAAGCTCGCACGGGCCTCTACGGGCTCGCAGAGGCCTCCTACGGGCTCGTACGGGCTCGTACGGGCGCGCACGGGCTCGCACAAGCTCGCACAGGCCTCTACGGGGTCGCAGAGCCCTGCTACGGGCTTGTACGGGCTCGCACGGGCGCGCACGGGCTCGCACAAGCTCGCACGGGCCTCTACGGGCTCGCAGAGGCCTCCTACGGGCTCGTACGGGCTCGTATGGGCTCGCACGGGCACGCACGGGCTCGCACAAGCTCGCACGGGCCTCTATGGGCTCGCAGAGGCCTCCTACGGGCTCGTACGGGCTCGCACGGGCGCGCACAAGCACACACGGGCCTCTACGGGCTCGCGGAGGCCTCCTACGGGCTCGCACGGGCTCGCACGGGCACGCACGGGCTCGCACAAGCTCGCACGGGCCTCTACGGGCTCGCAGAGGCCTCCTACGGGCTCGTACGGGCTCGCATGGGCGCGCACGGGCTCGCACAAGCTCGCACGGGCCTCTACGGGCTCGCAGAGGCCTCCTACGGGCTCGTACGGGCTCGTACGGGCGCGCACGGGCTCGCACAAGCTCGCACAGGCCTCTACGGGCTCGCAGAGGCCTCCTACGGGCTCGTACGGGCTCGTACGGGCTCGCACGGGCGCGCACGTGTTCGCACAAGCTCGCATGGGCCTCTACGGGCTCGCAGAGGCCTCCTACGGGCTCGTACGGGCTCGTACGGGCTCGCACGGGCACGCACGGGCTCTCACAAGCTCGCACGGGCCTCTACGGGCTCGCAGAGGCCTCCTACGGGCTCGTACGGGCTCGCACGGGTGCGCACGGGCCTCTACGGGCTCGCAGAGCCCTGCTACGGGCTCGTACGGGCTCGCACGGGCGCGCACAGGCTCGCACAAGCTCGCACGGGCCTCTACGGGCTCGCAGAGGCCTCCTACGGGCTCGTACGGGCTCGTACGGGCGCGCACGGGCTCGCACAAGCTCGCACGGGCCTCTACGGGCTCGCAGAGGCCTCCTACGGGCTCGTACGGGCTCACACGGGCGCGCACGGGCTCGCACAAGCTCGCACGGGCCTCTACGGGCTCGCAGAGGCCTGCTACAGGCCCGTACGGGCTCGTACGGGCTCGCACGGGCGCGCACGGGCTCGCACAAGCTCACACGGGCCTCTACGGGCTCGCAGAGGCCTCCAACGGGCTCGTACGGGCGCGTACAGGCTCGCACGGGCGCGCACGGGCTCACACAAGCTCGCACGGGCCTCTACGGGCTCGCAGAGGCCTCCTACGGGCTCGTACGGGCTCGTACGGGCTCGCACGGGCGCGCACGGGCTCGCACAAGCTCGCACGGGCCTCTACGGGCTCGCAGAGGCCTCCTACGGGCTCGTACGGGCTCGTACGGGCTCGCATGGGCGCGCACGGGCTTGAACAAGCTCGCACGGGCCTCTACGGGCTCGCAGAGCCCTGCTACGGGCTCGTACGGGCTCACACGGGCGCGCACGGGCTCGCACAAGCTCGCACGGGCCTCTACGGGCTCGCAGAGGCCTCCTACGGGCTCGTACAGGCTCGTACAAGCTCGCACAGGCCTGTACGGGCTCGCACAAGCTCGCACGGGCCTCTACGGGCTCGCAGAGGCCTCCTACGGGCTCGTACGGGCTCGTACGGGCTCGCACGGGCGCGCACGGGCTCTCACAAGCTCGCACGGGCCTCTACGGGCTCGCAGAGCCCTGCTACGGGCTCGTACGGGCTCGCACGGGCGCGCACGGGCTCGCACAAGCTCGCACGGGCCTCTACGGGCTCGCAGAGGCCTGCTACGGGCTGGTACGGGCTCGTACGGGCTCGCACGGGCGCGCACGGGCTCGCACAAGCTCGCACAGGCTTCTACGGGCTCGCAGAGGCCTCCTACGGGCTCGTACGGGCTCGTACGGGCTCGCACGGGCGCGCACGGTCTCGCACAAGCTCGCACAGGCCTCTACGGGCTCGCAGAGGCCTCCTACGGGCTCGTACGGGCTCGTACGGGCTCGCACGGGCGCGCACGGTCTCGCACAAGCTCGCACAGGCCTCTACGGGCTCGCAGAGGCCTCCTACGGGCTCGTACGGGCTCGTACGGGCTCGCACGGGCGCGCACGGGCTCGCACAAGCTCGCACGGGCCTCTACGGGCTCGCAGAGGCCTCCTACGGGCTCGTACGGGCTCGCACGGGCGCGCACGGGCTCGCACAAGCTCGCACGGGCCTCTACGGGCTCGCAGAGGCCTGCTACGGGCTCGTACGGGCTCGTACGGGCTCGCACGGGCGCGCACGGGCTCGCACAAGCTCGCACGGGCCTCTACGGGCTCGCAGAGGCCTCCTACGGGCTCGTACGGGCTCGTACGGGCGCGCACGGGCTCGCACAAGCTCGCACGGGCCTCTACGGGCTCGCAGAGGCCTCCTACGGGCTCGTACGGGCTCGTACGGGCGCGCACGGGCTCGCACAAGCTCGCACAGGCCTCTACGGGCTCGCAGAGGCCTCCTACGGGCTCGTACGGGCTCGTACGGGCTCGCACGGGCGCGCACGTGTTCGCACAAGCTCGCATGGGCCTCTACGGGCTCGCAGAGGCCTCCTACGGGCTCGTACGGGCTCGTACGGGCTCGCACGGGCACGCACGGGCTCTCACAAGCTCGCACGGGCCTCTACGGGCTCGCAGAGGCCTCCTACGGGCTCGTACGGGCTCGCACGGGTGCGCACGGGCCTCTACGGGCTCGCAGAGCCCTGCTACGGGCTCGTACGGGCTCGCACGGGCGCGCACAGGCTCGCACAAGCTCGCACGGGCCTCTACGGGCTCGCAGAGGCCTCCTACGGGCTCGTACGGGCTCGTACGGGCGCGCACGGGGCTCGCACAAGCTCGCACGGGCCTCTACGGGCTCGCAGAGGCCTCCTACGGGCTCGTACGGGCTCACACGGGCGCGCACGGGCTCGCACAAGCTCGCACGGGCCTCTACGGGCTCGCAGAGGCCTCCTACGGGCTCGTACGGGCTCACACGGGCGCGCACGGGCTCGCACAAGCTCGCACGGGCCTCTATGGGCTCGCAGAGGCCTCCTACGGGCTCGTACGGGCTCGCACGGGCGCGCACAAGCACACACGGGCCTCTACGGGCTCGCGGAGGCCTCCTACGGGCTCGTACGGGCTCGCACGGGCTCGCACGGGCACGCACGGGCTCGCACAAGCTCGCACGGGCCTCTACGGGCTCGCAGAGGCCTCCTACGGGCTCGTACGGGCTCGCATGGGCGCGCACGGGCTCGCACAAGCTCGCACGGGCCTCTACGGGCTCGCAGAGGCCTCCTACGGGCTCGTACGGGCTCGTACGGGCGCGCACGGGCTCGCACAAGCTCGCACGGGCCTCTACGGGCTCGCAGAGGCCTCCTACGGGCTCGTACGGGCTCGCATGGGCGCGCACGGGCTCGCACAAGCTCGCACGGGCCTCTACGGGCTCGCAGAGGCCTCCTACGGGCTCGTACGGGCTCGCACGGGCGCGCACAAGCACACACGGGCCTCTACGGGCTCGCGGAGGCCTCCTACGGGCTCGTACGGGCTCGCACGGGCTCGCACGGGCACGCACGGGCTCGCACAAGCTCGCACGGGCCTCTACGTGCTCGCAGAGGCCTGCTACGGGCTGGTACGGGCTCGTACGGGCTCGCACGGGCGCGCACGGGCTCGCACAAGCTCGCACGGGCCTCTACGGGCTCGCAGAGGCCTGCTACGGGCTGGTACGGGCTGGTACGGGCTTGCACGGGCGCGCACAAGCTCGCACAAGGTCGCACGGGCCTCTACGGGCTCGCAGAGGCCTCCTACGGGCTCGTACGGGCTCGTACGGGCGCGCACGGGCTCGCACAAGCTCGCACAGGCCTCTACGGGCTCGCAGAGGCCTGCTACGGGCTCGTACGGGCTCGTACAAGCTCGCACAGGCCTGTACGGGCTCGCACAAGCTCGCACGGGCCTCTACGGGCTCGCAGAGGCCTCCTACGGGCTCGTACGGGCTCGTACGGGCTCGCACGGGTGCGCACGGGCTGGCACAAGCTCGCACGGGCCTCTACGGGCTCGCAGAGCCCTGCTACGGGCTCGTACGGGCTCGCACGGGCGCGCACGGGCTCGCACAAGCTCGCCCGGGCCTCTACGGGCTCGCAGAGGCCTCCTACGGGCTCGTACGGGCTCGTACGGGCTCGCACGGGCGCGCACGGGCTCTCACAAGCTCGCACGGGCCTCTACGGGCTCGCAGAGGCCTGCTACGGGCTCGTACGGGCTCGTACGGGCTCGCACGGGCACGCACGGGCTCTCACAAGCTCGCACGGGCCTCTACGGGCTCGCAGAGCCCTGCTATGGGCTCGTACGGGCTCGCACGGGCGCGCACGGGCTCGCACAAGCTCGCACGGGCCTCTACGGGCTCGCAGAGGCCTTCTACGGGCTCGTACGGGCTCGTACTGGCTCGCACGGGCGCGCACGGGCTCGCACAAGCTCGCACGGGCCTCTACGGGCTCGCAGAGGCCTGCTACGGGCTCGTACGGGCTCGTACGGGCTCGCACGGGCGCGCACGGGCTCGCACAAGCTCGCACGGGCCTCTACGGGCTCGCAGAGGCCTGCTACGGGCTCGTACGGGCTCGTACGGGCTCGCACGGGCGCGCACGGGCTCGCACAAGCTCGCACGGGCCTCTACGGGCTCGCAGAGGCCTCCTACGGGCTCGTACGGGCTCGTACGGGCTCGCACGGGCGCGCACGGGCTCGCACAAGCTCGCACGGGCCTCTACGGGCTCGCAGAGGCCTCCTACGGGCTCGTACGGGCTCGCACGGGCGCGCACGGGCTCGCACAAGCTCGCACGGGCCTCTACGGGCTCGCAGAGGCCTGCTACGGGCTGGTACGGGCTCGTACGGGCTCGCACGGGCGCGCACGGGCTCGCACAAGCTCGCACGGGCCTCTACGGGCTCGCAGAGGCCTCCTACGGGCTCGTACGGGCTCGTACGGGCGCGCACGGGCTCGCACAAGCTCGCACGGGCCTCTACGGGCTCGCAGAGGCCTCCTACGGGCTCGTACGGGCTCGTACGGGCTCGCACGGGCGCGCACGGGCTCGCACAAGCTCCCACGGGCCTCTACGGGCTCGCAGAGGCCTGCTACGGGCTCGTACGGGCTCGTACGGGCTCGCACGGGCGCGCACGGGCTCGCACAAGCTCGCACGGGCCTCTACGGGCTCGCAGAGGCCTCCTACGGGCTCGTACGGGCTCGCACGGGCGCGCACGGGCTCGCACAAGCTCGCACGGGCCTCTACGGGCTCGCAGAGGCCTGCTACGGGCTCGTACGGGCTCGTACGGGCTCGCACGGGCCTCTACGGGGTCGCAGAGCCCTGCTACGGGCTTGTACGGGCTCGCACGGGCGCGCACGGGCTCGCACAAGCTCGCACGGGCCTCTACGGGCTCGCAGAGGCCTCCTACGGGCTCGTACGGGCTCGTACGGGCTCGCACGGGCGCGCACGGGCTCGCACAAGCTCGCACGGGCCTCTACGGGCTCGCAGAGGCCTCCTACGGGCTCGTACGGGCTCGTACGGGCGCGCACGGGCTCGCACAAGCTCGCACAGGCCTCTACGGGCTCGCAGAGGCCTGCTACGGGCTCGTACGGGCTCGTACAAGCTCGCACAGGCCTGTACGGGCTCGCACAAGCTCGCACGGGCCTCTACGGGCTCGCAGAGGCCTCCTACGGGCTCCTACGGGCTCCTACGGGCTCGCACGGGCGCGCACGGGCTCGCACAAGCTCGCACGGGCCTCTACGGGCTCGCAGAGCCCTGCTACGGGCTCGTACGGGCTCGCACGGGCGCGCACGGGCTCGCACAAGCTCGCACGGGCCTCTACGGGCTCGCAGAGGCCTCCTACGGGCTCGTACAGGCTCGTACAAGCTCGCACGGGCCTCTACGTGCTCGCAGAGGCCTGCTACGGGCTGGTACGGGCTCGTACGGGCTCGCACGGGCGCGCACGGGCTCGCACAAGCTCGCACGGGCCTCTACGGGCTCGCAGAGGCCTCCTACGGGCTCGTACGGGCTCGTACGGGCTCGCACGGGCGCGCACGGGCTCGCACAAGCTCGCACGGGCCTCTACGGGCTCGCAGAGGCCTCCTACGGGCTCGTACGGGCTCGCACGGGCGCGCACGGGCTCGCACAAGCTCGCACGGGCCTCTACGGGCTCGCAGAGGCCTCCTACGGGCTCGTACGGGCTTGTACGGGCTCGCACGGGCGCGCACGGGCTCGCACAAGCTCGCACGGGCCTCTACGGGCTCGCAGAGGCCTGCTACGGGCTGGTACGGGCTCGTACGGGCTTGCACGGGCGCGCACGAGCTCGCACAAGGTCGCACGGGCCTCTACGGGCTCGCAGAGGCCTCCTACGGGCTCGTACGGGCTCACACGGGCGCGCACGGGCTCGCACAAGCTCGCACGGGCCTCTACAGGCTCGCAGAGGCCTCCTACGGGCTCGTAGGGGCTCGTACGGGCTTGCACGGGCACGCACGGGCTCGCACAAGCTCGCACGGGCCTCTACGGGCTCGCAGAGCCCTGCTACGGGCTCGTACGGGCTCGCACGGGCGCGCACGGGCTCGCACAAGCTCGCACGGGCCTCTACGGGCTCGCAGAGGCCTCCTACGGGCTCGTACGGGCTCGTACGGGCTCGCACGGGCGCGCACGGGCTCGCACAAGCTCGCACGGGCCTCTACGGGCTCGCAGAGGCCTCCTACGGGCTCGTACGGGCTCGTACGGGCGCGCACGGGCTCGCACAAGCTCGCACGGGCCTCTACGGGCTCGCAGAGGCCTCCTACGGGCTCGTACGGGCTCGTACAAGCTCGCACAAGCTCGCACGGGCCTCTACGGGCTCGCAGAGGCCTCCTACGGGCTCGTACGGGCTCGCATGGGCGCGCACGGGCTCGCACAAGCTCGCACGGGCCTCTACGGGCTCGCAGAGGCCTGCTACGGGCTCGTACGGGCTCGTACGGGCTCGCACAGGCGCGCACGGGCTCGCACAAGCTCGCACGGGCCTCTACGGGCTCGCAGAGGCCTCCTACGGGCTCGTACGGGCTCGCACGGGCGCGCACGGGCTCGCACAAGCTCGCACGGGCCTCTACGGGCTCGCAGAGGCCTCCTACGGGCTCGTACGGGCTCGCACGGGCGCGCACGGGCTCGCACAAGCTCGCACGGGCCTCTACGGGCTCGCAGAGGCCTGCTACGGGCTCGTACGGGCTCGTAAGGGCTCGCACGGGCGCGCACGGGCTCGCACAAGCTCGCACGGGCCTCTACGGGCTCGCAGAGGCCTCCTACGGGCTCGTACGGGCTCGCACGGGCGCGCACGGGCTCGCACAAGCTCGCACGGGCCTCTACGGGCTCGCAGAGGCCTGCTACGGGCTGGTACGGGCTCGTACGGGCTCGCACGGGCGCGCACGGGCTCGCACAAGCTCGCACGGGCCTCTACGGGCTCGCAGAGGCCTGCTACGGGCTCGTACGGGCTCGTACGGGCTCGCACGGGCGCGCACGGGCTCGCACAAGCTCGCACGGGCCTCTACGGGCTCGCAGAGCCCTGCTACGGGCTTGTACGGGCTCGCACGGGCGCGCACGGGCTCGCACAAGGTCGCACGGGCCTCTACGGGCTCGCAGAGGCCTCCTACGGGCTCGTACGGGCTCGTATGGGCTCGCACGGGCGCGCACGGGCTCGCACAAGCTCGCACGGGCCTCTACGGGCTCGCAGAGGCCTCCTACGGGCTAGTACGGGCTCGCACGGGCGCGCACAAGCACACACTGGCCTCTACGGGCTCGCGGAGGCCTCCTACGGGCTCGTACGGGCTCGCACGGGCTCGCACAGGCACGCACGGGTTCGCACAAGCTCGCACGGGCCTCTATGGGCTCGCAGAGGCCTCCTACGGGCTCGTACAGGCTCGCATGGGCGCGCACGGGCTCGCACAAGCTCGCACGGGCCTCTCCGGGCTCGCAGAGGCCTCCTACGGGCTCGTACGTGCTCGTACGGGCGCGCACGGGCTCGCACAAGCTCGCACAGGCCTCTACGGGCTCGCAGAGGCCTGCTACGGGCTCGTACGGGCTCGTACAAGCTCGCACAGGCCTGTACGGGCTCGCACAAGCTCGCACGGGCCTCTACGGGCTCGCAGAGGCCTCCTACGGGCTCGTACGGGCTCGTACGGGCTCGCACGGGCGCGCACGGGCTCGCACAAGCTCGCACGGGCCTCTACGGGCTCGCAGAGCCCTGCTACGGGCTCGTACGGGCTTGTACGGGATAGCACGGGCTCGCACAAACTCGCACGGGCCTCTACGGGCTCGCAGAGGCCTGCTACGGGCTCGTACGGGCTCGTACTGGCTCGCACGGGCGCGCACGGGCTCGCACAAGGTCGCACGGGCCTCTACGGGCTCGTAGAGGCCTCCTGCGGGCTCGTACGGGCTCGCACGGGCGCTCACGGGCTCGCACAAGCTCGCACGGGCCTCTACGGGCTCGCAGAGGCCTGCTACGGGCTCGTACGGGCTCGTACGGGCTCGCACGGGCGCGCACGGGCTCGCACAAGCTCGCACGGGCCTCTACGGGCTCGCAGAGGCCTCCTACGGGCTCGTACGGGCTCGTACGGGCTCGCACGGGCGCGCACGGGCTCGCACAAGCTCGCACGGGCCTCTACGGGCTCGCAGAGGCCTGCTACGGGCTCGTACGGGCTCGTACGGGCTCCCACGGTCGCGCACGGGCTCGCACAAGCTCGCACGGGCCTCTACGGGCTCGCAGAGGCCTCCTACGGGCTCGTACGGGCTCGCACGGTCGCGCACGGGCTCGCACAAGCTCGCACGGGCCTCTACGGGCTCGCAGAGGCCTGCTACGGGCTGGTACGGGCTGGTACGGGCTCGCACGGGCGCGCACGATCTCGCACAAGCTCGCACGGGCCTCTACGGGCTCGCAGAGGCCTCCTACGGTCTCGTACGGGCTCGTACGGGCTCGCACGGGCGCGCACGGGCTCGCACAAGCTCGCACGGGCCTCTACGGGCTCGCAGAGGCCTGCTACGGGCTGGTACGGGCTGGTACGGGCTTGCACGGGCGCGCACGAGCTCGCACAAGGTCGCACGGGCCTCTACGGGCTCGCAGAGCCCTTCTACGGGCTCATACGGGCTCGCACGGGCGCGCACGGGCTCGCACAAGCTCGCACGGGCCTCTACGGGCTTGCAGAGGCCTCCTACGGGCTCGTACAGGCTCGTACGGGCTCGCACGGGCACGCACGGGCTCGCACAAGCTCGCACGGGCCTCTACGGGCTCGCAGAGGCCTGCTACGGGCTGGTACGGGCTGGTACGGGCTCGCACGGGCGCGCACGGGCTCGCACAAGCTCGCACGGGCCTCTACGGGCTCGCAGAGGCCTCCTACGGGCTCGTACGGGCTCGCACGGGCGCGCACGGGCTCGCACAAGCTCGCACGGGCCTCTACGGGCTCGCAGAGGCCTCCTACGGGCTCGTACGGGCTTGTACGGGCTCGCACGGGCGCGCACGGGCTCGCACAAGCTCGCACGGGCCTCTACGGGCTCGCAGAGGCCTGCTACGGGCTGGTACGGGCTCGTACGGGCTTGCACGGGCGCGCACGAGCTCGCACAAGGTCGCACGGGCCTCTACGGGCTCGCAGAGGCCTCCTACGGGCTCGTACGGGCTCACACGGGCGCGCACGGGCTCGCACAAGCTCGCACGGGCCTCTACAGGCTCGCAGAGGCCTCCTACGGGCTCGTAGGGGCTCGTACGGGCTTGCACGGGCACGCACGGGCTCGCACAAGCTCGCACGGGCCTCTACGGGCTCGCAGAGCCCTGCTACGGGCTCGTACGGGCTCGCACGGGCGCGCACGGGCTCGCACAAGCTCGCACGGGCCTCTACGGGCTCGCAGAGGCCTCCTACGGGCTCGTACGGGCTCGTACGGGCTCGCAGAGGCCTCCTACGGGCTCGCACAAGGTCGCACGGGCCTCTACGGGCTCGCAGAGCCCTGCTACGGGCTCGTACGGGCTCGCACGGGCGCGCACGGGCTCGCACAAGCTCGCACGGGCCTCTACGGGCTCGCAGAGGCCTCCTACGGGCTCGTACGGGCTCGTACGGGCTCGCACGGGCACGCACGGGCTCTCACAAGCTCGCACGGGCCTCTACGGGCTCGCAGAGCCCTGCTATGGGCTCGTACGGGCTCACACGGGCGCGCACGGGCTCGCACAAGCTCGCACGGGCCTCTACGGGCTCGCAGAGGCCTCCTACGGGCTCGTACGGGCTCGTACGGGCTCGCACGGGCGCGCACGGGCTCGCACAAGCTCGCACGGGCCTCTACGGGCTCGCAGAGGCCTGCTACGGGCTCGTACGGGCTCGCACGGGCGCGCACGGGAATGCACGGGCTCGCACAAGCTCGCACGGGCCTCTACGGGCTCGCAGAGGCCTCCTACGGGCTCGTACGGGCTTGTACGGGCTCGCACGGGCGCGCACGGGTTCGCACAAGCTCGCACGGGCCTCTACGGGCTCGCAGAGGCCTGCTACGGGCTGGTACGGGCTGGTACGGGCTCGCACGGGCGCGCACGGGCTCGCACAAGCTCGCACGGGCCTCTACCGGCTCGCAGAGGCCTGCTACAGGCCCGTACGGGCTCGTACGGGCTCGCACGGGCGCGCTAGGGCTCGCACAAGCTCACACGGGCCTCTACGGGCTCGCAGAGGCCTCCTACGGGCTCGTACGGGCTCGTACGGGCGCGCACGGGCTCGCACAAGCTCGCACAGGCCTCTACGGGCTCGCAGAGGCCTGCTACGGGCTCGTACGGGCTCGTACAAGCTCGCACAGGCCTGTACGGGCTCGCACAAGCTCGCACGGGCCTCTACGGTCTTGCAGAGGCCTCCTACGGGCTCGTACGGGCTCGTACGGGCTCGCACGGGCGCGCACGGGCTCGCACAAGCTCGCACGGGCCTCTACGGGCTCGCAGAGGCCTGCTACGGGCTCGTACGGGCTCGCACGGGCGCGCACGGGCTCGCACAAGCTGACCCGGGCCTCTACGGGCTCGCAGAGGCCTCCTACGGGCTCGTACGGGCTCGTACGGGCGCGCACGGGCTCTCACAAGCTCGCACGGGCCTCTACGGGCTCGCAGAGGCCTGCTACGGGCTGGTACGGGCTGGTACGGGCTCGCACGGGCGCGCACGGGCTCACACAAGCTCGCACGGGCCTCTACGGGCTCGCAGAGGCCTCCTCTGGGCTAGTACGGGCTCGCACGTGCGCGCACGGGCTCGCACAAGCTCGCACGGGCCTCTACGGGCTCGCAGAGGCCTCCTACGGGCTGGTACGGGCTCGTACGGGCTCGCACGGGCGCGCACGGGCTCGCACAAGCTCGCACGGGCCTCTACGGGCTCGCAGAGGCCTCCTACGGGCTCGTACGGGCTCGTACGGGCGCGCACGGGCTCGCACAAGCTCGCACAGGCCTCTACGGGCTCGCAGAGGCCTGCTACGGGCTCGTACGGGCTCGTACAAGCTCGCACAGGCCTGTACGGGCTCGCACAAGCTCGCACGGGCCTCTACGGGCTCGCAGAGGCCTCCTACGGGCTCCTACGGGCTCCTACGGGCTCGCACGGGCGCGCACGGGCTCGCACAAGCTCGCACGGGCCTCTACGGGCTCGCAGAGCCCTGCTACGGGCTCGTACGGGCTCGCACGGGCGCGCACGGGCTCGCACAAGCTCGCACGGGCCTCTACGGGCTCGCAGAGGCCTCCTACGGGCTCGTACAGGCTCGTACAAGCTCGCACGGGCCTCTACGTGCTCGCAGAGGCCTGCTACGGGCTGGTACGGGCTCGTACGGGCTCGCACGGGCGCGCACGGGCTCGCACAAGCTCGCACGGGCCTCTACGGGCTCGCAGAGGCCTCCTACGGGCTCGTACGGGCTCGTACGGGCTCGCACGGGCGCGCACGGGCTCGCACAAGCTCGCACTGGCCTCTACGGGCTCGCAGAGGCCTCCTACGGGCTCGTACGGGCTCGCACGGGCGCGCACGGGCTCGCACAAGCTCGCACGGGCCTCTACGGGCTCGCAGAGGCCTCCTACGGGCTCGTACGGGCTTGTACGGGCTCGCACGGGCGCGCACGGGCTCGCACAAGCTCGCACGGGCCTCTACGGGCTCGCAGAGGCCTGCTACGGGCTGGTACGGGCTCGTACGGGCTTGCACGGGCGCGCACGAGCTCGCACAAGGTCGCACGGGCCTCTACGGGCTCGCAGAGGCCTCCTACGGGCTCGTACGGGCTCACACGGGCGCGCACGGGCTCGCACAAGCTCGCACGGGCCTCTACAGGCTCGCAGAGGCCTCCTACGGGCTCGTAGGGGCTCGTACGGGCTTGCACGGGCACGCACGGGCTCGCACAAGCTCGCACGGGCCTCTACGGGCTCGCAGAGCCCTGCTACGGGCTCGTACGGGCTCGCACGGGCGCGCACGGGCTCGCACAAGCTCGCACGGGCCTCTACGGGCTCGCAGAGGCCTCCTACGGGCTCGTACGGGCTCGTACGGGCTCGCACGGGCGCGCACGGGCTCGCACAAGCTCGCACGGGCCTCTACGGGCTCGCAGAGGCCTCCTACGGGCTCGTACGGGCTCGTACGGGCGCGCACGGGCTCGCACAAGCTCGCACGGGCCTCTACGGGCTCGCAGAGGCCTCCTACGGGCTCGTACGGGCTCGTACAAGCTCGCACAAGCTCGCACGGGCCTCTACGGGCTCGCAGAGGCCTCCTACGGGCTCGTACGGGCTCGCATGGGCGCGCACGGGCTCGCACAAGCTCGCACGGGCCTCTACGGGCTCGCAGAGGCCTGCTACGGGCTCGTACGGGCTCGTACGGGCTCGCACAGGCGCGCACGGGCTCGCACAAGCTCGCACGGGCCTCTACGGGCTCGCAGAGGCCTCCTACGGGCTCGTACGGGCTCGCACGGGCGCGCACGGGCTCGCACAAGCTCGCACGGGCCTCTACGGGCTCGCAGAGGCCTCCTACGGGCTCGTACGGGCTCGCACGGGCGCGCACGGGCTCGCACAAGCTCGCACGGGCCTCTACGGGCTCGCAGAGGCCTGCTACGGGCTCGTACGGGCTCGTAAGGGCTCGCACGGGCGCGCACGGGCTCGCACAAGCTCGCACGGGCCTCTACGGGCTCGCAGAGGCCTCCTACGGGCTCGTACGGGCTCGCACGGGCGCGCACGGGCTCGCACAAGCTCGCACGGGCCTCTACGGGCTCGCAGAGGCCTGCTACGGGCTGGTACGGGCTCGTACGGGCTCGCACGGGCGCGCACGGGCTCGCACAAGCTCGCACGGGCCTCTACGGGCTCGCAGAGGCCTGCTACGGGCTCGTACGGGCTCGTACGGGCTCGCACGGGCGCGCACGGGCTCGCACAAGCTCGCACGGGCCTCTACGGGCTCGCAGAGCCCTGCTACGGGCTTGTACGGGCTCGCACGGGCGCGCACGGGCTCGCACAAGGTCGCACGGGCCTCTACGGGCTCGCAGAGGCCTCCTACGGGCTCGTACGGGCTCGTATGGGCTCGCACGGGCGCGCACGGGCTCGCACAAGCTCGCACGGGCCTCTACGGGCTCGCAGAGGCCTCCTACGGGCTAGTACGGGCTCGCACGGGCGCGCACAAGCACACACTGGCCTCTACGGGCTCGCGGAGGCCTCCTACGGGCTCGTACGGGCTCGCACGGGCTCGCACAGGCACGCACGGGTTCGCACAAGCTCGCACGGGCCTCTATGGGCTCGCAGAGGCCTCCTACGGGCTCGTACAGGCTCGCATGGGCGCGCACGGGCTCGCACAAGCTCGCACGGGCCTCTCCGGGCTCGCAGAGGCCTCCTACGGGCTCGTACGTGCTCGTACGGGCGCGCACGGGCTCGCACAAGCTCGCACAGGCCTCTACGGGCTCGCAGAGGCCTGCTACGGGCTCGTACGGGCTCGTACAAGCTCGCACAGGCCTGTACGGGCTCGCACAAGCTCGCACGGGCCTCTACGGGCTCGCAGAGGCCTCCTACGGGCTCGTACGGGCTCGTACGGGCTCGCACGGGCGCGCACGGGCTCGCACAAGCTCGCACGGGCCTCTACGGGCTCGCAGAGCCCTGCTACGGGCTCGTACGGGCTTGTACGGGATAGCACGGGCTCGCACAAACTCGCACGGGCCTCTACGGGCTCGCAGAGGCCTGCTACGGGCTCGTACGGGCTCGTACTGGCTCGCACGGGCGCGCACGGGCTCGCACAAGGTCGCACGGGCCTCTACGGGCTCGTAGAGGCCTCCTGCGGGCTCGTACGGGCTCGCACGGGCGCTCACGGGCTCGCACAAGCTCGCACGGGCCTCTACGGGCTCGCAGAGGCCTGCTACGGGCTCGTACGGGCTCGTACGGGCTCGCACGGGCGCGCACGGGCTCGCACAAGCTCGCACGGGCCTCTACGGGCTCGCAGAGGCCTGCTACGGGCTCGTACGGGCTCGTACGGGCTCGCACGGGCGCGCACGGGCTCGCACAAGCTCGCACGGGCCTCTACGGGCTCGCAGAGGCCTGCTACGGGCTCGTACGGGCTCGTACGGGCTCCCACGGTCGCGCACGGGCTCGCACAAGCTCGCACGGGCCTCTACGGGCTCGCAGAGGCCTCCTACGGGCTCGTACGGGCTCGCACGGGCGCGCACGGGCTCGCACAAGCTCGCACGGGCCTCTACGGGCTCGCAGAGGCCTGCTACGGGCTCGTACGGGCTCGTACGGGCTCGCACGGGCGCGCACGGTCTCGCACAAGCTCGCACGGGCCTCTACGGGCTCGCAGAGGCCTCCTACGGTCTCGTACGGGCTCGTACGGGCTCGCACGGGCGCGCACGGGCTCGCACAAGCTCGCACGGGCCTCTACGGGCTCGCAGAGGCCTGCTACGGGCTGGTACGGGCTGGTACGGGCTTGCACGGGCGCGCACGAGCTCGCACAAGGTCGCACGGGCCTCTACGGGCTCGCAGAGCCCTTCTACGGGCTCATACGGGCTCGCACGGGCGCGCACGGGCTCGCACAAGCTCGCACGGGCCTCTACGGGCTTGCAGAGGCCTCCTACGGGCTCGTACAGGCTCGTACGGGCTCGCACGGGCACGCACGGGCTCGCACAAGCTCGCACGGGCCTCTACGGGCTCGCAGAGGCCTGCTACGGGCTGGTACGGGCTGGTACGGGCTCGCACGGGCGCGCACGGGCTCGCACAAGCTCGCACGGGCCTCTACGGGCTCGCAGAGGCCTCCTACGGGCTCGTACGGGCTCGTACGGGCTCGCAGAGGCCTCCTACGGGCTCGCACAAGGTCGCACGGGCCTCTACGGGCTCGCAGAGCCCTGCTACGGGCTCGTACGGGCTCGCACGGGCGCGCACGGGCTCGCACAAGCTCGCACGGGCCTCTACGGGCTCGCAGAGGCCTCCTACGGGCTCGTACGGGCTCGTACGGGCTCGCACGGGCACGCACGGGCTCTCACAAGCTCGCACGGGCCTCTACGGGCTCGCAGAGCCCTGCTATGGGCTCGTACGGGCTCACACGGGCGCGCACGGGCTCGCACAAGCTCGCACGGGCCTCTACGGTCTCGCAGAGGCCTCCTACGGGCTCGTACGGGCTCGTACGGGCTCGCACGGGCGCGCACGGGCTCGCACAAGCTCGCACGGGCCTCTACGGGCTCGCAGAGGCCTGCTACGGGCTCGTACGGGCTCGCACGGGCGCGCACGGGAATGCACGGGCTCGCACAAGCTCGCACGGGCCTCTACGGGCTCGCAGAGGCCTCCTACGGGCTCGTACGGGCTTGTACGGGCTCGCACGGGCGCGCACGGGTTCGCACAAGCTCGCACGGGCCTCTACGGGCTCGCAGAGGCCTGCTACGGGCTGGTACGGGCTGGTACGGGCTCGCACGGGCGCGCACGGGCTCGCACAAGCTCGCACGGGCCTCTACCGGCTCGCAGAGGCCTGCTACAGGCCCGTACGGGCTCGTACGGGCTCGCACGGGCGCGCTAGGGCTCGCACAAGCTCACACGGGCCTCTACGGGCTCGCAGAGGCCTCCTACGGGCTCGTACGGGCTCGTACGGGCGCGCACGGGCTCGCACAAGCTCGCACAGGCCTCTACGGGCTCGCAGAGGCCTGCTACGGGCTCGTACGGGCTCGTACAAGCTCGCACAGGCCTGTACGGGCTCGCACAAGCTCGCACGGGCCTCTACGGTCTTGCAGAGGCCTCCTACGGGCTCGTACGGGCTCGTACGGGCTCGCACGGGCGCGCACGGGCTCGCACAAGCTCGCACGGGCCTCTACGGGCTCGCAGAGGCCTGCTACGGGCTCGTACGGGCTCGCACGGGCGCGCACGGGCTCGCACAAGCTGACCCGGGCCTCTACGGGCTCGCAGAGGCCTCCTACGGGCTCGTACGGGCTCGTACGGGCGCGCACGGGCTCTCACAAGCTCGCACGGGCCTCTACGGGCTCGCAGAGGCCTGCTACGGGCTGGTACGGGCTGGTACGGGCTCGCACGGGCGCGCACGGGCTCACACAAGCTCGCACGGGCCTCTACGGGCTCGCAGAGGCCTCCTCTGGGCTAGTACGGGCTCGCACGTGCGCGCACGGGCTCGCACAAGCTCGCACGGGCCTCTACAGGCTCGCAGAGGCCTCCTACGGGCTCGTACGGGCTCGTACGGGCTCGCACGGGCACGCACGGGCTCGCACAAGCTCGCACGGGCCTCTACAGGCTCGCAGAGCCCTGCTACGGGCTCGTACGGGCTCGCACGGGCGCGCACGGGCTCGCACAAGCTCGCACGGGCCTCTACGGGCTCGCAGAGGCCTGCTACGGGCTCGTACGGGCTCGTACGGGCTCGCACGGGCACGCACGGGCACGCACGGGCTCGCACAAGCTCGCACGGGCCTCTACGGGCTCGCAGAGGCCTGCTACGGGCTCGTACGGGCTCGTACGGGCTCGCACGGGCCTCTACGGGCTCGCACAAGCTCGCACGGGCCTCTACGGGCTCGCAGAGGCCTCCTACGGGCTCGTACGGGCTCGTACGGGCTCGCACGGGCGTGCACGGGCTCGCACAAGCTCGCACGGGCCTCTACGGGCTCGCAGAGGCCTGCTACGGGCTCGTACGGGCTCGTACGGGCTCGCACGTGCGCGCACGGGCTCCCACAAGCTCGCACGGGCCTCTACGGGCTCGCAGAGGCCTGCTACGGGCTCGTACGGGCTCGTACGGGCTCGCACGGGCGCGCACGGGCTCGCACAAGCTCGCACGGGCCTCTACGGGCTCGCAGAGCCCTGCTACGGGCTCGTACGGGCTCGTACGGGCTCGCACGGGCACGCACGGGCTCGCACAAGCTCGCACGGGCCTCTACGGGCTCGCAGAGGCCTCCTACGGGCTCGTACGGGCTCGCACGGGCGCGCACGGGCTCGCACAAGCTCGCACGGGGCTCTACGGGCTCGCAGAGGCCTGCTACGGGCTCGTACGGGCTCGTACGGGCTCGCACGGGCGCGCACGGGCTCGCACAAGCTCGCACGGGCCTCTATGGGCTCGCAGAGGCCTGCTACGGGCTCGTACGGGCTCGCACGTGCGCGCACGGGCTCGCACAAGCTCGCACGGGCCTCTACGGGCTCGCAGAGGCCTGCTACGGGCTCGTACGGGCTTGTACGGGCTCGCATGGGCGCGCACGGGCTCGCACAAGCTCGCACGGGCCTCTACGGGCTCGCAGAGGCCTGCTACGGGCTCGTACGGGCTCGTACAAGCTCGCACAGGCCTGTACGGGCTCGCACAAGCTCGCACGGGCCTCTACGGGCTCGCAGAGGCCTCCTACGGGCTCGTACGGGCTCCTACGGGCTCGCACGGGCGCGCACGGGCTCGCACAAGCTCGCACGGGCCTCTACGGGCTCGCAGAGCCCTGCTACGGGCTCGTACGGGCTCGCACAGGCGCGCACGGGCTCGCACAAGCTCGCACGGGCCTCTACGGGCTTGCAGAGGCCTCCTACGGGCTCGTACAGGCTCGTACAAGCTCGCACGGGCCTCTACGTGCTCGCAGAGGCCTGCTACGGGCTGCTACGGGCTCGTACGGGCTCGTACGGGCTTGCACGGGCTCGCACAAGCTCGCACGGGCCTCTACGGGCTCGCAGAGGCCTGCTACGGGCTCGTACGGGCTCGTACGGGCTCGCACGGGCGCGCACGGGCTCGCACAAGGTCGCACGGGCCTCTACGGGCTCGCAGAGGCCTCCTACGGGCTCGTACGGGCTCACACGGGCGCGCACGGGCTCGCACAAGCTCGCACGGGCCTCTACGGGCTCGCAGAGGCCTCCTACAGGCTCGTACGGGCTCGTACGGGCTCGCACGGGCACGCACGGGCTCGCACAAGCTCGCACGGGCCTCTACGGGCTCGCAGAGCCCTGCTACGGGCTCGTACGGGCTCGCACGGGCGCGCACGGGCTCGCACAAGCTCGCACGGGCCTCTACGGGCTCGCAGAGGCCTCCTACGGGCTCGTACGGGCTCGTACGGGCTCGCACGGGCGCGCACGGGCTCGCACAAGCTCGCACGGGCCTCTACGGGCTCGCAGAGGCCTCCTACGGGCTCGTACGGGCTCGTACGGGCGCGCACGGGCTCGCACAAGCTCGCACGGGCCTCTACGGGCTCGCAGAGGCCTCCTACGGGCTCGTACGGGCTCGTACAAGCTCGCACAAGCTCGCACGGGCCTCTACGGGCTCGCAGAGGCCTCCTACGGGCTCGTACGGGCTCGCATGGGCGCGCACGGGCTCGCACAAGCTCGCACGGGCCTCTACGGGCTCGCAGAGGCCTGCTACGGGCTCGTACGGGCTCGTACGGGCTCGCACAGGCGCGCACGGGCTCGCACAAGCTCGCACGGGCCTCTACGGGCTCGCAGAGGCCTCCTACGGGCTCGTACGGGCTCGCACGGGCGCGCACGGGCTCGCACAAGCTCGCACGGGCCTCTACGGGCTCGCAGAGGCCTCCTACGGGCTCGTACGGGCTCCTACGGGCTCGCACGGGCGCGCACGGGCTCGCACAAGCTCGCACGGGCCTCTACGGGCTCGCAGAGCCCTGCTACGGGCTCGTACGGGCTCGCACGGGCGCGCACGGGCTCGCACAAGCTCGCACGGGCCTCTACGGGCTCGCAGAGGCCTCCTACGGGCTCGTACGGGCTCGCACGGGCGCGCACGGGCTCGCACAAGCTCGCACGGGCCTCTACGGGCTCGCAGAGGCCTGCTACGGGCTCGTACGGGCTCGTACGGGCTCGCACGGGCGCGCACGGGCTCGCACAAGCTCGCACGGGCCTCTACGGGCTCGCAGAGGCCTCCTACGGGCTCGTACGGGCTCGTACGGGCTCGCACGGGCGCGCACAGGCTCGCACAAGCTCGCACGGGCCTCTACGGGCTCGCAGAGCCCTGCTACGGGCTTGTACGGGCTCGCACGGGCGCGCACGGGCTCGCACAAGGTCGCACGGGCCTCTACGGGCTCGCAGAGGCCTCCTACGGGCTCGTACGGGCTCGTATGGGCTCGCACGGGCGCGCACGGGCTCGCACAAGCTCGCACGGGCCTCTACGGGCTCGCAGAGGCCTGCTACGGGCTCGTACGGGCTCGTAAGGGCTCGCACGGGCGCGCACGGGCTCGCACAAGCTCGCACGGGCCTCTACGGGCTCGCAGAGCCCTGCTACGGGCTTGTACGGGCTCGCACGGGCGCGCACGGGCTCGCACAAGCTCGCACGGGCCTCTACGGGCTCGCAGAGGCCTCCTACGGGCTCGTACGGGCTCGTACGGGCTCGCACGGGCGCGCACGGGCTCGCACAAGCTCGCACGGGCCTCTACGGGCTCGCAGAGGCCTCCTACGGGCTCGTACGGGCTCGCACGGGCGCGCACGGGCTCGCACAAGCTCGCACGGGCCTCTACGGGCTCGCAGAGGCCTGCTACGGGCTGGTACGGGCTCGTACGGGCTCGCACGGGCGCGCACGGGCTCGCACAAGCTCGCACGGGCCTCTACGGGCTCGCAGAGGCCTCCTACGGGCTCGTACGGGCTCGTACGGGCGCGCACGGGCTCGCACAAGCTCGCACGGGCCTCTACGGGCTCGCAGAGGCCTGCTACGGGCTGGTACGGGCTCGTACGGGCTCGCACGGGCGGGCACGGGCTCGCACAAGCTCGCACGGGCCTCTACGGGCTCGCAGAGGCCTCCTACGGTCTCGTACGGGCTCGTACGGGCTCGCACGGGCACGCACGGGCTCTCACAAGCTCACACGGGCCTCTACGGGCTCGCAGAGGCCTCCTACGGGCTCGTACGGGCTCGCACGGGCGCGCACGGGCCTCTACGGGCTCGCAGAGCCCTGCTACGGGCTCGTACGGGCTCGCACGGGCGTGCACAGGCTCGCACAAGCTCGCACGGGCCTCTACGGGCTCGCAGAGGCCTCCTACGGGCTCGTACGGGCTCGTACGGGCTCGCATGGGCGCGCACGGGCTCGCACAAGCTCGCACGGGCCTCTACGGGATCGCAGAGCCCTGCTACGGGCTCGTACGGGCTCGTATGGGCTCGCACGGGCGCGCACGGGCTCGCACAAGCTCGCACGGGCCTCTATGGGCTCGCAGAGGCCTCCTACGGGCTCGTACGGGCTCGTATGGGCTCGCACGGGCGCGCACGGGCTTGCACAAGCTCGCACGGGCCTCTATGGGCTCGCAGAGGCCTCCTACGGGCTCGTACGGGCTCGCACGGGCGCGCACAAGCACACACGGGCCTCTACGGGCTCGCGGAGGCCTCCTACGGGCTCGTACGGGCTCGCACGGGCTCGCACGGGCACGTACGGGCTCGCACAAGCTCGCACGGGCCTCTACGTGCTCGCAGAGGCCTCCTACGGGCTCGTACGGGCTCGCATGGGCGCGCACGGGCTCGCACAAGCTCGCACGGGCCTCTACGGGCTCGCAGAGGCCTCCTACGGGCTCGTACGGGCTCGTACGGGCGCGCACGGGCTCGCACAAGCTTGCACGGGCCTCTACGGGCTCGCAGAGGCCTGCTACAGGCCCGTACGGGCTCGTACGGGCTCGCACGGGCGCGCACGGGCTCGCACAAGCTCACACGGGCCTCTACGGGCTCGCAGAGGCCTCCTACGGGCTCGTACGGGCTGGTACGGGCTCGCACAGGCGCGCACGGGCTCGCACAAGCTCGCACGGGCCTCTACGGGCTCGCAGAGGCCTGCTACGGGCTCGTACGGGCTCGTACGGGGTCGCACGGGCGCGCACGGGCTCGCACAAGCTCGCACGGGCCTCTACGGGCTCGCAGAGGCCTCCTACGGGCTCGTACGGGCTCACACGGGCGCGCATGGGCTCGCACAAGCTCGCACGGGCCTCTACGGGCTCGCAGAGGCCTGCTACGGGCTCGTACGGGCTCGTACGGGCTCGCACGGGCGCGCACGGGCTCGCACAAGCTTGCACGGGCCTCTACGGGCTCGCAGAGGCCTGCTACAGGCTCGTACGGGCTCGTACGGGCTCGCACGGGCGCGCACGGGCTCGCACAAGCTCCCACGGGCCTCTACGGGCTCGCAGAGGCCTCCTACGGGCTCGTACGGGCTCGTACGGGCTCGCACGGGCGCGCACGGGCTCGCACAAGCTCGCACGGGCCTCTACGTGCTCGCAGAGGCCTGCTACGGGCTGCTACGGGCTCGTACGGGCTCGTACGGGCTTGCACGGGCTCGCACAAGCTCGCACGGGCCTCTACGGGCTCGCAGAGGCCTGCTACGGGCTCGTACGGGCTCGTACGGGCTCGCACGGGCGCGCACGGGCTCGCACAAGGTCGCACGGGCCTCTACGGGCTCGCAGAGGCCTCCTACGGGCTCGTACGGGCTCACACGGGCGCGCACGGGCTCGCACAAGCTCGCACGGGCCTCTACGGGCTCGCAGAGGCCTCCTACAGGCTCGTACGGGCTCGTACGGGCTCGCACGGGCACGCACGGGCTCGCACAAGCTCGCACGGGCCTCTACGGGCTCGCAGAGCCCTGCTACGCGCTCGTACGGGCTCGCACGGGCGCGCACGGGCTCGCACAAGCTCGCACGGGCCTCTACGGGCTCGCAGAGGCCTCCTACGGGCTCGTACGGGCTCGTACGGGCTCGCACGGGCGCGCACGGGCTCGCACAAGCTCGCACGGGCCTCTACGGGCTCGCAGAGGCCTCCTACGGGCTCGTACGGGCTCGTACGGGCGCGCACGGGCTCGCACAAGCTCGCACGGGCCTCTACGGGCTCGCAGAGGCCTCCTACGGGCTCGTACGGGCTCGTACAAGCTCGCACAAGCTCGCACGGGCCTCTACGGGCTCGCAGAGGCCTCCTACGGGCTCGTACGGGCTCGCATGGGCGCGCACGGGCTCGCACAAGCTCGCACGGGCCTCTACGGGCTCGCAGAGGCCTGCTACGGGCTCGTACGGGCTCGTACGGGCTCGCACAGGCGCGCACGGGCTCGCACAAGCTCGCACGGGCCTCTACGGGCTCGCAGAGGCCTCCTACAGGCTCGTACGGGCTCACACGGGCGCGCACGGGCTCGCACAAGCTCGCACGGGCCTCTACGGGCTCGCAGAGGCCTGCTACAGGCTCGTACGGGCTCGCACGGGCGCGCACGGTCTCGCACGGTCTCGCACAAGCTCGCACGGGCCTCTACGGGCTCGCAGAGGCCTCCTACGGGCTCGTACGGGTTCGTACGGGCTCGCACGGGCGCGCACGGGCTCGCACAAGCTCGCACGGGCCTCTACGGGCTCGCAGAGGCCTCCTACGGGCTCGTACGGGCTCGTACGGGCGCGCACGGGCTCGCACAAGCTCGCACAGGCCTCTACGGGCTCGCAGAGGCCTCCTACGGGCTCGTACGGGCTCGTACAAGCTCGCACAGGCCTGTACGGGCTCGCACAAGCTCGCACGGGCCTCTACGGGCTCGCAGAGGACTCCTACGGGCTCGTACGGGCTCGTACGGGCTCGCACGGGCGCGCACGGGCTCGCACAAGCTCGCACGGGCCTCTACGGGCTCGCAGAGCCCTGCTACGGGCTCGTACGGGCTCGCACGGGCGCGCACGGGCTCGCACAAGCTCACACGGGCCTCTACGGGCTCGCAGAGGCCTCCTACGGGATCGTACGGGCTCGTACGGGCACGCACGGGCTCGCACAAGCTCGCACGGGCCTCTACGGGCTCGCAGAGGCCTCCTACGGGCTCGTACGGGCTCGTACGGGCTCGCACGGGCACGCACGGGCTCGCACAAGCTCGCACGGGCCTCTACGGGCTCGCAGAGGCCTGCTACGGGCTGGTACGGGCTGGTACGGGCTTGCACGGGCGCGCACGAGCTCGCACAAGGTCGCACGGGCCTCTGCGGGCTCGCAGAGGCCTCCTACGGGCTCGTACGGGCTCACACGGGCGCGCACGGGCTCGCACAAGCTCGCACGGGCCTCTACGGGCTCGCAGAGGCCTGCTACAGGCTCGTACGGGCTCGTACGGGCTCGCACGGGCGCGCACGGGCTCGCACAAGCTCCCACGGGCCTCTACGGGCTCGCAGAGGCCTCCTACGGGCTCGTACGGGCTCGTACGGGCTCGCACGGGCGCGCACGTGTTCGCACAAGCTCGCATGGGCCTCTACGGGCTCGCAGAGGCCTCCTACGGGCTCGTACGGGCTCGTACGGGCGCGCACGGGCTCGCACAAGCTCGCACAGGCCTCTACGGGCTCGCAGAGGCCTCCTACGGGCTCGTACGGGCTCGTACAAGCTCGCACAGGCCTGTACGGGCTCGCACAAGCTCGCACGGGCCTCTACGGGCTCGCAGAGGCCTCCTACGGGCTCGTACGGGCTCGTACGGGCTCGCACGGGCGCGCACGGGCTCGCACAAGATCGCACGGGCCTCTACGGGCTCGCAGAGCCCTGCTACGGGCTCGTACGGGCTCGCACGGGTGCGCACGGGCTCGCACAAGCTCACACGGGCCTCTACGGGCTCGCAGAGGCCTCCTACGGGCTCGTACGGGCTCGTACGGGCGCGCACGGGCTCGCACAAGCTCGCACGGGCCTCTACGGGCTCGCAGAGGCCTCCTACGGGCTCGTACGGGCTCGTACGGGCTCGCACGGGCACGCACGGGCTCTCACAAGCTCGCACGGGCCTCTACGGGCTCGCAGAGGCCTCCTACGGGCTCGTACGGGCTCGCACGGGCGCGCACGGGCCTCTACGGGCTCGCAGAGCCCTGCTACGGGCTCGTACGGGCTCGCACGGGCGCGCACAGGCTCGCACAAGCTCGCACGGGCCTCTACGGGCTCGCAGAGGCCTCCTACGGGCTCGTACGGGCTCGTACGGGCGCGCACGGGCTCGCACAAGCTCGCACGGGCCTCTACGGGCTCGCAGAGCCCTACTACGGGCTCGTACGGGCTCGTATGGGCTCGCACGGGCGCGCACGGGCTCGCACAAGCTCGCACGGGCCTCTATGGGCTCGCAGAGGCCTCCTACGGGCTCGTACGGGCTCGTATGGGCTCGCACGGCCGTGCACGGGCTCGCACAAGCTCGCACGGGCCTCTATGGGCTCGCAGAGGCCTCCTACGGGCTCGTACGGGCTCGCACGGGCGCGCACAAGCACACACGGGCCTCTACGGGCTCGCAGAGGCCTCCTACGGGCTCGTACGGGCTCGCACGGGCTCGCACGGGCACGCACGGGCTCGCACAAGCTCGCACGGGCCTCTACGGGCTCGCAGAGGCCTCCTACGGGCTCGTACGGGCTCGTACGGGCGCGCACGGGCTCGCACAAGCTTGCACGGGCCTCTACGGGCTCGCAGAGGCCTGCTACAGGCTCGTACGGGCTCGTACGGGCTCGCACGGGCGCGCACGGGCTCGCACAAGCTCCCACGGGCCTCTACGGGCTCGCAGAGGCCTCCTACGGGCTCGTACGGGCTCGTACGGGCTCGCACGGGCGCGCACGGGCTCGCACAAGCTCGCACGGGCCTCTACGGGCTCGCAGAGGCCTCCTACGGGCTCGTACGGGCTCGTACGGGCTCGCACGGGCGCGCACGGGCTCGCACAAGCTCGCACGGGCCTCTACGGGCTCGCAGAGGCCTCCTACGGGCTCGTACGGGCTCGCACGGGCGCGCACGGGCCTCTACGGGCTCGCAGAGCCCTGCTACGGGCTCGTACAAGCTCGCACAGGCTTGCACGGGCTCGCACAAGCTCGCACGGGCCTCTACGGGCTCGCAGAGGCCTCCTACGGGCTCGTACGGGCTCGTACGGGCGCGCACGGGCTCGCACAAGCTCGCACAGGCCTCTACGGGCTCGCAGAGGCCTCCTACGGGCTCGTACGGGCTCGTACAAGCTCGCACAGGCCTGTACGGGCTCGCACAAGCTCGCACGGGCCTCTACGGGCTCGCAGAGGCCTCCTACGGGCTCGTACGGGCTCGCACGGGCGCGCACGGGCTCGCACAAGATCGCACGGGCCTCTACGGGCTCGCAGAGCCCTGATACGGGCTCGTACGGGCTCGCACGGGTGCGCACGGGCTCGCACAAGCTCACACGGGCCTCTACGGGCTCGCAGAGGCCTCCTACGGGCTCGTACGGGCTCGCACGGGCGCGCACGGGCTCGCACAAGCTCGCACGGGCCTCTACGGGCTCGCAGAGGCCTCCTACGGGCTCGTACGGGCTCGTACGGGCTCGCACGGGCGCGCACAGGCTCGCACAAGCTCGCACGGGCCTCTACGGGCTCGCAGAGCCCTGCTACGGGCTTGTACGGGCTCGCACGGGCGCGCACGGGCTCGCACAAGGTCGCACGGGCCTCTACGGGCTCGCAGAGGCCTCCTACGGGCTCGTACGGGCTCGTATGGGCTCGCACGGGCGCGCACGGGCTCGCACAAGCTCGCACGGGCCTCTACGGGCTCGCAGAGGCCTGCTACGGGCTCGTACGGGCTCGTAAGGGCTCGCACGGGCGCGCACGGGCTCGCACAAGCTCGCACGGGCCTCTACGGGCTCGCAGAGCCCTGCTACGGGCTTGTACGGGCTCGCACGGGCGCGCACGGGCTCGCACAAGCTCGCACGGGCCTCTACGGGCTCGCAGAGGCCTCCTACGGGCTCGTACGGGCTCGTACGGGCTCGCACGGGCGCGCACGGGCTCGCACAAGCTCGCACGGGCCTCTACGGGCTCGCAGAGGCCTCCTACGGGCTCGTACGGGCTCGCACGGGCGCGCACGGGCTCGCACAAGCTCGCACGGGCCTCTACGGGCTCGCAGAGGCCTCCTACGGGCTCGTACGGGCTCGTACGGGCGCGCACGGGCTCGCACAAGCTCGCACGGGCCTCTACGGGCTCGCAGAGGCCTGCTACGGGCTGGTACGGGCTCGTATGGGCTCGCACGGGCGGGCACGGGCTCGCACAAGCTCGCACGGGCCTCTACGGGCTCGCAGAGGCCTCCTACGGGCTCGTACGGGCTCGTACGGGCGCGCACGGGCTCGCACAAGCTCGCACGGGCCTCTACGGGCTCGCAGAGGCCTCCTACGGTCTCGTACGGGCTCGTACGGGCTCGCACGGGCACGCACGGGCTCTCACAAGCTCACACGGGCCTCTACGGGCTCGCAGAGGCCTCCTACGGGCTCGTACGGGCTCGCACGGGCGCGCACGGGCCTCTACGGGCTCGCAGAGCCTTGCTACGGGCTCGTACGGGCTCGCACGGGCGCGCACAGGCTCGCACAAGCTCGCACGGGCCTCTACGGGCTCGCAGAGGCCTCCTACGGGCTCGTACGGGCTCGTACGGGCGCGCACGGGCTCGCACAAGCTCGCACGGGCCTCTACGGGCTCGCAGAGCCCTGCTACGGGCTCGTACGGGCTCGTATGGGCTCGCACGGGCGCGCACGGGCTCGCACAAGCTCGCACGGGCCTCTATGGGCTCGCAGAGGCCTCCTACGGGCTCGTACGGGCTCGTATGGGCTCGCACGGGCGCGCACGGGCTTGCACAAGCTCGCACGGGCCTCTATGGGCTCGCAGAGGCCTCCTACGGGCTCGTACGGGCTCGCACGGGCGCGCACAAGCACACACGGGCCTCTACGGGCTCGCGGAGGCCTCCTACGGGCTCGTACGGGCTCGCACGGGCTCGCACGGGCACGTACGGGCTCGCACAAGCTCGCACGGGCCTCTACGTGCTCGCAGAGGCCTCCTACGGGCTCGTACGGGCTCGCATGGGCGCGCACGGGCTCGCACAAGCTCGCACGGGCCTCTACGGGCTCGCAGAGGCCTGCTACAGGCCCGTACGGGCTCGTACGGGCTCGCACGGGCGCGCACGGGCTCGCACAAGCTCACACGGGCCTCTACGGGCTCGCAGAGGCCTCCTACGGGCTCGTACGGGCTGGTACGGGCTCGCACAGGCGCGCACGGGCTCGCACAAGCTCGCACGGGCCTCTACGGGCTCGCAGAGGCCTGCTACGGGCTCGTACGGGCTCGTACGGGGTCGCACGGGCGCGCACGGGCTCGCACAAGCTCGCACGGGCCTCTACGGGCTCGCAGAGGCCTGCTACGGGCTCGTACGGGCTCGTACGGGCTCGCACGGGCGCGCACGGGCTCGCACAAGCTTGCACGGGCCTCTACGGGCTCGCAGAGGCCTGCTACAGGCTCGTACGGGCTCGTACGGGCTCGCACGGGCGCGCACGGGCTCGCACAAGCTCCCACGGGCCTCTACGGGCTCGCAGAGGCCTCCTACGGGCTCGTACGGGCTCGTACGGGCTCGCACGGGCGCGCACGGGCTCGCACAAGCTCGCACGGGCCTCTACGTGCTCGCAGAGGCCTGCTACGGGCTGCTACGGGCTCGTACGGGCTCGTACGGGCTTGCACGGGCTCGCACAAGCTCGCACGGGCCTCTACGGGCTCGCAGAGGCCTGCTACGGGCTCGTACGGGCTCGTACGGGCTCGCACGGGCGCGCACGGGCTCGCACAAGGTCGCACGGGCCTCTACGGGCTCGCAGAGGCCTCCTACGGGCTCGTACGGGCTCACACGGGCGCGCACGGGCTCGCACAAGCTCGCACGGGCCTCTACGGGCTCGCAGAGGCCTCCTACAGGCTCGTACGGGCTCGTACGGGCTCGCACGGGCACGCACGGGCTCGCACAAGCTCGCACGGGCCTCTACGGGCTCGCAGAGCCCTGCTACGGGCTCGTACGGGCTCGCACGGGCGCGCACGGGCTCGCACAAGCTCGCACGGGCCTCTACGGGCTCGCAGAGGCCTCCTACGGGCTCGTACGGTCTCGTACGGGCTCGCACGGGCGCGCACGGGCTCGCACAAGCTCGCACGGGCCTCTACGGGCTCGCAGAGGCCTCCTACGGGCTCGTACGGGCTCGTACGGGCGCGCACGGGCTCGCACAAGCTCGCACGGGCCTCTACGGGCTCGCAGAGGCCTCCTACGGGCTCGTACGGGCTCGTACAAGCTCGCACAAGCTCGCACGGGCCTCTACGGGCTCGCAGAGGCCTCCTACGGGCTCGTACGGGCTCGCATGGGCGCGCACGGGCTCGCACAAGCTCGCACGGGCCTCTACGGGCTCGCAGAGGCCTGCTACGGGCTCGTACGGGCTCGTACGGGCTCGCACAGGCGCGCACGGGCTCGCACAAGCTCGCACGGGCCTCTACGGGCTCGCAGAGGCCTCCTACAGGCTCGTACGGGCTCACACGGGCGCGCACGGGCTCGCACAAGCTCGCACGGGCCTCTACGGGCTCGCAGAGGCCTGCTACGGGCTCGTACGGGCTCGCACGGGCGCGCACGGTCTCGCACGGTCTCGCACAAGCTCGCACGGGCCTCTACGGGCTCGCAGAGGCCTCCTACGGGCTCGTACGGGTTCGTACGGGCTCGCACGGGCGCGCACGGGCTCGCACAAGCTCGCACGGGCCTCTACGGGCTCGCAGAGGCCTCCTACGGGCTCGTACGGGCTCGTACGGGCGCGCACGGGCTCGCACAAGCTCGCACAGGCCTCTACGGGCTCGCAGAGGCCTCCTACGGGCTCGTACGGGCTCGTACAAGCTCGCACAGGCCTGTACGGGCTCGCACAAGCTCGCACGGGCCTCTACGGGCTCGCAGAGGACTCCTACGGGCTCGTACGGGCTCGTACGGGCTCGCACGGGCGCGCACGGGCTCGCACAAGCTCGCACGGGCCTCTACGGGCTCGCAGAGCCCTGCTACGGGCTCGTACGGGCTCGCACGGGCGCGCACGGGCTCGCACAAGCTCACACGGGCCTCTACGGGCTCGCAGAGGCCTCCTACGGGATCGTACGGGCTCGTACGGGCACGCACGGGCTCGCACAAGCTCGCACGGGCCTCTACGGGCTCGCAGAGGCCTCCTACGGGCTCGTACGGGCTCGTACGGGCTCGCACGGGCACGCACGGGCTCGCACAAGCTCGCACGGGCCTCTACGGGCTCGCAGAGGCCTGCTACGGGCTGGTACGGGCTGGTACGGGCTTGCACGGGCGCGCACGAGCTCGCACAAGGTCGCACGGGCCTCTGCGGGCTCGCAGAGGCCTCCTACGGGCTCGTACGGGCTCACACGGGCGCGCACGGGCTCGCACAAGCTCGCACGGGCCTCTACGGGCTCGCAGAGGCCTGCTACAGGCTCGTACGGGCTCGTACGGGCTCGCACGGGCGCGCACGGGCTCGCACAAGCTCCCACGGGCCTCTACGGGCTCGCAGAGGCCTCCTACGGGCTCGTACGGGCTCGTACGGGCTCGCACGGGCGCGCACGTGTTCGCACAAGCTCGCATGGGCCTCTACGGGCTCGCAGAGGCCTCCTACGGGCTCGTACGGGCTCGTACGGGCGCGCACGGGCTCGCACAAGCTCGCACAGGCCTCTACGGGCTCGCAGAGGCCTCCTACGGGCTCGTACGGGCTCGTACAAGCTCGCACAGGCCTGTACGGGCTCGCACAAGCTCGCACGGGCCTCTACGGGCTCGCAGAGGCCTCCTACGGGCTCGTACGGGCTCGTACGGGCTCGCACGGGCGCGCACGGGCTCGCACAAGATCGCACGGGCCTCTACGGGCTCGCAGAGCCCTGCTACGGGCTCGTACGGGCTCGCACGGGTGCGCACGGGCTCGCACAAGCTCACACGGGCCTCTACGGGCTCGCAGAGGCCTCCTACGGGCTCGTACGGGCTCGTACGGGCGCGCACGGGCTCGCACAAGCTCGCACGGGCCTCTACGGGCTCGCAGAGGCCTCCTACGGGCTCGTACGGGCTCGTACGGGCTCGCACGGGCACGCACGGGCTCTCACAAGCTCGCACGGGCCTCTACGGGCTCGCAGAGGCCTCCTACGGGCTCGTACGGGCTCGCACGGGCGCGCACGGGCCTCTACGGGCTCGCAGAGCCCTGCTACGGGCTCGTACGGGCTCGCACGGGCGCGCACAGGCTCGCACAAGCTCGCACGGGCCTCTACGGGCTCGCAGAGGCCTCCTACGGGCTCGTACGGGCTCGTACGGGCGCGCACGGGCTCGCACAAGCTCGCACGGGCCTCTACGGGCTCGCAGAGCCCTACTACGGGCTCGTACGGGCTCGTATGGGCTCGCACGGGCGCGCACGGGCTCGCACAAGCTCGCACGGGCCTCTATGGGCTCGCAGAGGCCTCCTACGGGCTCGTACGGGCTCGTATGGGCTCGCACGGCCGTGCACGGGCTCGCACAAGCTCGCACGGGCCTCTATGGGCTCGCAGAGGCCTCCTACGGGCTCGTACGGGCTCGCACGGGCGCGCACAAGCACACACGGGCCTCTACGGGCTCGCAGAGGCCTCCTACGGGCTCGTACGGGCTCGCACGGGCTCGCACGGGCACGCACGGGCTCGCACAAGCTCGCACGGGCCTCTACGGGCTCGCAGAGGCCTCCTACGGGCTCGTACGGGCTCGTACGGGCGCGCACGGGCTCGCACAAGCTTGCACGGGCCTCTACGGGCTCGCAGAGGCCTGCTACAGGCTCGTACGGGCTCGTACGGGCTCGCACGGGCGCGCACGGGCTCGCACAAGTTCCCACGGGCCTCTACGGGCTCGCAGAGGCCTCCTATGGGCTCGTACGGGCTCGTACGGGCTCGCACGGGCGCGCACGGGCTCGCACAAGCTCGCACGGGCCTCTACGGGCTCGCAGAGGCCTCCTACGGGCTCGTACGGGCTCGTACGGGCTCGCACGGGCGCGCACGGGCTCGCACAAGCTCGCACGGGCCTCTACGGGCTCGCAGAGGCCTCCTACGGGCTCGTACGGGCTCGCACGGGCGCGCACGGGCCTCTACGGGCTCGCAGAGCCCTGCTACGGGCTCGTACAAGCTCGCACAGGCTTGCACGGGCTCGCACAAGCTCGCACGGGCCTCTACGGGCTCGCAGAGGCCTCCTACGGGCTCGTACGGGCTCGTACGGGCGCGCACGGGCTCGCACAAGCTCGCACAGGCCTCTACGGGCTCGCAGAGGCCTCCTACGGGCTCGTACGGGCTCGTACAAGCTCGCACAGGCCTGTACGGGCTCGCACAAGCTCGCACGGGCCTCTACGGGCTCGCAGAGGCCTCCTACGGGCTCGTACGGGCTCGCACGGGCGCGCACGGGCTCGCACAAGATCGCACGGGCCTCTACGGGCTCGCAGAGCCCTGATACGGGCTCGTACGGGCTCGCACGGGTGCGCACGGGCTCGCACAAGCTCACACGGGCCTCTACGGGCTCGCAGAGGCCTCCTACGGGCTCGTACGGGCTCGTACGGGCGCGCACGGGCTCGCACAAGCTCGCACGGGCCTCTACGGGCTCGCAGAGGCCTCCTACGGGCTCGTACGGGCTCGTACGGGCTCGCACGGGCACGCACGGGCTCTCACAAGCTCGCACGGGCCTCTACGGGCTCGCAGAGGCCTCCTACGGGCTCGTACGGGCTCGCACGGGCGCGCACGGGCCTCTACGGGCTCGCAGAGCCCTGCTACGGGCTCGTACGGGCTCGCACGGGCGCGCACAGGCTCGCACAAGCTCGCACGGGCCTCTACGGGCTCGCAGAGCCCTGCTACGGGCTCGTACGGGCTCGTATGGGCTCGCACGGGCGCGCACGGGCTCGCACAAGCTCGCACGGGCCTCTATGGGCTCGCAGAGGCCTCCTACGGGCTCGTACGGGCTCGTATGGGCTCGCACGGGCGCGCACGGGCTCGCACAAGCTCGCACGGGCCTCTATGGGCTCGCAGAGGCCTCCTACGGGCTCGTACGGGCTCGCACGGGCGCGCACAAGCACACACGGGCCTCTACGGGCTCGCGGAGGCCTCCTACGGGCTCGTACGGGCTCGCACGGGCTCGCACGGGCACGCACGGGCTCGCACAAGCTCGCACGGGCCTCTACGGGCTCGCAGAGGCCTCCTACGGGATCGTACGGGCTCGTACGGGCGCGCACGGGCTCGCACAAGCTTGCACGGGCCTCTACGGGCTCGCAGAGGCCTGCTACAGGCTCGTACGGGCTCGTACGGGCTCGCACGGGCGCGCACGGGCTCGCACAAGCTCCCACGGGCCTCTACGGGCTCGCAGAGGCCTCCTACGGGCTCGTACGGGCTCGTACGGGCTCGCACGGGCGCGCACGGGCTCGCACAAGCTCGCACGGGCCTCTACGGGCTCGCAGAGGCCTCCTACGGGCTCGTACGGGCTCGTACGGGCTCGCACGGGCGCGCACGGGCTCGCACAAGCTCGCACGGGCCTCTACGGGCTCGCAGAGGCCTCCTACGGGCTCGTACGGGCTCGCACGGGCGCGCACGGGCCTCTACGGGCTCGCAGAGCCCTGCTACGGGCTCGTACGGGCTCGCACGGGCGCGCACAGGCTCGCACAAGCTCGCACGGGCCTCTACGGGCTCGCAGAGGCCTCCTACGGGCTCGTACGGGCTCGTACGGGCGCGCACGGGCTCGCACAAGCTCGCACAAGCTCGCACGGGCCTCTACGGGCTCGCAGAGCCCTGCTACGGGCTCGTACGGGCTCGCACGGGCGCGCACGGGCTCGCACAAGCTCGCACGGGCCTCTACGGGCTCGCAGAGGCCTCCTACGGGCGCGTACGGGCTCGCACGGGCGCGCACGGGCTCGCACAAGCTCGCACAGGCCTCTACGGGCTCGCAGAGGCCTCCTACGGGCTCGTACGGGCTCGTACAAGCTCGCACAGGCTTGCACGGGCTCGCACAAGCTCGCACGGGCCTCTACGGGCTCGCAGAGGCCTCCTACGGGCTCGTACGGGCTGGTACGGGCTTGCACGGGCGCGCACGGGCTCGCACAAGCTCGCACGGGCCTCTACGGGCTCGCAGAGGCCTGCTACAGGCTCGTACGGGCCCGTACGGGCTCGCACGGGTGCGCACGGGCTCGCACAAGCTCGCACGGGCCTCTACGGGCTCGCAGAGGCCTCCTACGGGCTCGTACGGGCTCGTACGGGATCGCACGGGCGCGCACGGGCTCGCACAAGCTCGCACGGGCCTCTACGGGCTCGCAGAGCCCTGCTACGGGCTTGTACGGGCTCGCACGGGCACGCACGGGCTCGCACAAGCTCGCACGGGCCTCTACGGGCTCGCAGAGGCCTCCTACGGGCTCGTACGGGCTCGTATGGGCTCGCACGGGCGCGCACGGGCTCGCACAAGCTCGCACGGGCCTCTACGGGCTCGCAGAGGCCTCCTACGGGCTCGTACGGGCTCATACGGGCGCGCACGGGCTCGCACAAGCTCGCACAGGCCTCTACGGGCTCGCAGAGGCCTCCTACGGGCTCGTACGGGCTCGTACAAGCTCGCACAGGCCTGTACGGGCTCGCACAAGCTCGCACGGGCCTCTACGGGCTCGCAGAGGACTCCTACGGGCTCGTACGGGCTCGTACGGGCTCGCACGGGCGCGCACGGGCTCGCACAAGCTCGCACGGGCCTCTACGGGCTCGCAGAGCCCTGCTACGGGCTCGTACGGGCTCGCACGGGCGCGCACGGGCTCGCACAAGCTCACACGGGCCTCTACGGGCTCGCAGAGGCCTCCTACGGGATCGTACGGGCTCGTACGGGCACGCACGGGCTCGCACAAGCTCGCACGGGCCTCTACGGGCTCGCAGAGGCCTGCTACGGGCTGGTACGGGCTGGTACGGGCTTGCACGGGCGCGCACGAGCTCGCACAAGCTCGCACGGGCCTCTGCGGGCTCGCAGAGGCCTCCTACGGGCTCGTACGGGCTCGTACAAGCTCGCACAGGCCTGTACGGGCTCGCACAAGCTCGCACGGGCCTCTACGGGCTCGCAGAGGCCTCCTACGGGCTCGTACGGGCTCGTACGGGCTCGCACGGGCGCGCACGGGCTCGCACAAGATCGCACGGGCCTCTACGGGCTCGCAGAGCCCTGCTACGGGCTCGTACGGGCTCGCACGGGTGCGCACGGGCTCGCACAAGCTCACACGGGCCTCTACGGGCTCGCAGAGGCCTCCTACGGGCTCGTACGGGCTCGTACGGGCGCGCACGGGCTCGCACAAGCTCGCACGGGCCTCTACGGGCTCGCAGAGGCCTCCTACGGGCTCGTACGGGCTCGTACGGGCTCGCACGGGCACGCACGGGCTCTCACAAGCTCGCACGGGCCTCTACGGTCTCGCAGAGGCCTCCTACGGGCTCGTACGGGCTCGCACGGGCGCGCACGGGCCTCTACGGGCTCGCAGAGCCCTGCTACGGGCTCGTACGGGCTCGCACGGGCGCGCACAGGCTCGCACAAGCTCGCACGGGCCTCTACGGGCTCGCAGAGGCCTCCTACGGGCTCGTACGGGCTCGTACGGGCGCGCACGGGCTCGCACAAGCTCGCACGGGCCTCTACGGGCTCGCAGAGCCCTACTACGGGCTCGTACGGGCTCGTATGGGCTCGCACGGGCGCGCACGGGCTCGCACAAGCTCGCACGGGCCTCTATGGGCTCGCAGAGGCCTCCTACGGGCTCGTACGGGCTCGTATGGGCTCGCACGGGCGCGCACGGGCTCGCACAAGCTCGCACGGGCCTCTATGGGCTCGCAGAGGCCTCCTACGGGCTCGTACGGGCTCGCACGGGCGCGCACAAGCACACACGGGCCTCTACGGGCTCGCGGAGGCCTCCTACGGGCTCGTACGGGCTCGCACGGGCTCGCACGGGCACGCACGGGCTCGCACAAGCTCGCACGGGCCTCTGCGGGCTCGCAGAGGCCTCCTACGGGCTCGTACGGGCTCGTACGGGCGCGCACGGGCTCGCACAAGCTTGCACGGGCCTCTACGGGCTCGCAGAGGCCTGCTACAGGCTCGTACGGGCTCGTACGGGCTCGCACGGGCGCGCACGGGCTCGCACAAGCTCCCACGGGCCTCTACGGGCTCGCAGAGGCCTCCTACGGGCTCGTACGGGCTCGTACGGGCTCGCACGGGCGCGCACGGGCTCGCACAAGCTCGCACGGGCCTCTACGGGCTCGCAGAGGCCTCCTACGGGCTCGCACGGGCTCGTACGGGCTCGCACGGGCGCGCACGGGCTCGCACAACCTCGCACGGGCCTCTACGGGCTCGCAGAGGCCTCCTACGGGCTCGTACGGGCTCGCACGGGCGCGCACGGGCCTCTACGGGCTCGCAGAGCCCTGCTACGGGCTCGTACGGGCTCGCACGGGCGCGCACAGGCTCGCACAAGCTCGCACGGGCCTCTACGGGCTCGCAGAGGCCTCCTACGGGCTCGTACGGGCTCGTACGGGCGCGCACGGGCTCGCACAAGCTCTCAAGGGCCTCTACGGGCTCGCAGAGGCCTCCTACGGGGTCGTACGGGCTCGTACGGGCTCGCACGGGCACGCACGGGCTCTCACAAGCTCGTACGGGCCTCTACGGGCTCGCAGAGCCCTGCTACGGGCTCGTACGGGCTCGCACGGGCGCGCACGGGCTCGCACAAGCTCGCACGGGCCTCTACGGGCTCGCAGAGGCCTGCTACAGGCCCGTACGGGCTCGTACGGGCTCGCACGGGCGCGCACGGGCTCTCACAAGCTCGCACGGGCCTCTACGGGCTCGCAGAGCCCTGCTACGGGCTCGTACGGGCTCGCACGGGCGCGCACGGGCTCGCACAAGCTCGCACGGGCCTCTACGGGCTCGCAGAGGCCTGCTACAGGCCCGTACGGGCTCGTACGGGCTCGCACGGGCGCGCACGGGCTCGCACAAGCTCACACGGGCCTCTACGGGCTCGCAGAGGCCTCCTACGGGCTCGTACGGGCGCGTACAGGCTCGCACGGGCACGCACGGGCTCGCACAAGCTCGCACGGGCACGCACGGGCTCGCAGAGGCCTCCTACGGGCTCGTACGGGCTCGTACGGGCTCGCACGGGCGCGCACGGGCTCGCACAAGCTCACACGGGCCTCTACGGGCTCGCAGAGGCCTCCTACGGGCTCGTACGGGCGCGTACAGGCTCGCACGGGCGCGCACGGGCTCGCACAAGCTCGCACGGGCCTCTACGGGCTCGCAGAGGCCTCCTACGGGCTCGTACGGGCTCGTACGGGCTCGCACGGGCGCGCACGGGCTCGCACAAGCTCGCACGGGCCTCTACGGGCTCGCAGAGCCCTGCTACGGGCTCGTACGGGCTCACACGGGCGCGCACGGGCTCGCACAAGCTCGCACGGGCCTCTACGGGCTCGCAGAGGCCTCCTACGGGCTCGTACAGGCTCGTACAAGCTCGCACAGGCCTGTACGGGCTCGCACAAGCTCGCACGGGCCTCTACGGGCTCGCAGAGGCCTCCTACGGGCTCGTACGGGCTCGTACGGGCTCGCACGGGCGCGCACGGGCTCGCACAAGATCGCACGGGCCTCTACGGGCTCGCAGAGCCCTGCTACGGGCTCGTACGGGCTCACACGGGTGCGCACGGGCTCGCACAAGCTCACACGGGCCTCTACGGGCTCGCAGAGGCCTCCTACGGGCTCGTACGGGCTCGTACGGGCGCGCACGGGCTCGCACAAGCTCGCACGGGCCTCTACGGGCTCGCAGAGGCCTCCTACGGGCTCGTACGGGCTCGTACGGGCTCGCACGGGCACGCACGGGCTCTCACAAGCTCGCACGGGCCTCTACGGGCTCGCAGAGGCCTCCTACGGGCTCGTACGGGCTCGCACGGGCGCGCACGGGCCTCTACGGGCTCGCAGAGCCCTGCTACGGGCTCGTACGGGCTCGCACGGGCGCGCACAGGCTCGCACAAGCTCGCACGGGCCTCTACGGCTCGCAGAGGCCTCCTACGGGCTCGTACGGGCTCGTACGGGCGCGCACGGGCTCGCACAAGCTCGCACGGGCCTCTACGGGCTCGCAGAGCCCTACTACGGGCTCGTACGGGCTCGTATGGGCTCGCACGGGCGCGCACGGGCTCGCACAAGCTCGCACGGGCCTCTATGGGCTCGCAGAGGCCTCCTACGGGCTCGTACGGGCTCGTATGGGCTCGCACGGGCGCGCACGGGCTCGCACAAGCTCGCACGGGCCTCTATGGGCTCGCAGAGGCCTCCTACGGGCTCGTACGGGCTCGCACGGGCGCGCACAAGCACACACGGGCCTCTACGGGCTCGCGGAGGCCTCCTACGGGCTCGTACGGGCTCGCACGGGCTCGCACGGGCACGCACGGGCTCGCACAAGCTCGCACGGGCCTCTACGGGCTCGCAGAGGCCTCCTACGGGCTCGTACGGGCTCGTACGGGCGCGCACGGGCTCGCACAAGCTTGCACGGGCCTCTACGGGCTCGCAGAGGCCTGCTACAGGCTCGTACGGGCTCGTACGGGCTCGCACGGGCGCGCACGGGCTCGCACAAGCTCCCACGGGCCTCTACGGGCTCGCAGAGGCCTCCTACGGGCTCGTACGGGCTCGTACGGGCTCGCACGGGCGCGCACGGGCTCGCACAAGCTCGCACGGGCCTCTACGGGCTCGCAGAGGCCTCCTACGGGCTCGCACGGGCTCGTACGGGCTCGCACGGGCGCGCACGGGCTCGCACAACCTCGCACGGGCCTCTACGGGCTCGCAGAGGCCTCCTACGGGCTCGTACGGGCTCGTACGGGCGCGCACGGGCTCGCACAAGCTCTCAAGGGCCTCTACGGGCTCGCAGAGGCCTCCTACGGGCTCGTACGGGCTCGTACGGGCTCGCACGGGCACGCACGGGCTCTCACAAGCTCGCACGGGCCTCTACGGGCTCGCAGAGCCCTGCTACGGGCTCGTACGGGCTCGCACGGGCGCGCACGGGCTCGCACAAGCTCGCACGGGCCTCTACGGGCTCGCAGAGGCCTGCTACAGGCCCGTACGGGCTCGTACGGGCTCGCACGGGCGCGCACGGGCTCTCACAAGCTCGCACGGGCCTCTACGGGCTCGCAGAGCCCTGCTACGGGCTCGTACGGGCTCGCACGGGCGCGCACGGGCTCGCACAAGCTCGCACGGGCCTCTACGGGCTCGCAGAGGCCTGCTACAGGCCCGTACGGGCTCGTACGGGCTCGCACGGGCGCGCACGGGCTCGCACAAGCTCGCACGGGCCTCTACGGGCTCGCAGAGGCCTCCTACGGGCTCGTACGGGCGCGTACAGGCTCGCACGGGCACGCACGGGCTCGCACAAGCTCGCACGGGCCTCTACGGGCTCGCAGAGGCCTCCTACGGGCTCGTACGGGCTCGTACGGGCTCGCACGGGCGCGCACGGGCTCGCACAAGCTCACACGGGCCTCTACGGGCTCGCAGAGGCCTCCTACGGGCTCGTACGGGCGCGTACAGGCTCGCACGGGCGCGCACGGGCTCGCACAAGCTCGCACGGGCCTCTACGGGCTCGCAGAGGCCTCCTACGGGCTCGTACGGGCTCGTACGGGCTCGCACGGGCGCGCACGGGCTCGCACAAGCTCGCACGGGCCTCTACGGGCTCGCAGAGCCCTGCTACGGGCTCGTACGGGCTCACACGGGCGCGCACGGGCTCGCACAAGCTCGCACGGGCCTCTACGGGCTCACAGAGGCCTCCTACGGGCTCGTACAGGCTCGTACAAGCTCGCACAGGCCTGTACGGGCTCGCACAAGCTCGCACGGGCCTCTACGGGCTCGCAGAGGCCTCCTACGGGCTCGTACGGGCTCGTACGGGCTCGCACGGGTGCGCACGGGCTGGCACAAGCTCGCACGGGCCTCTACGGGCTCGCAGAGCCCTGCTACGGGCTCGTACGGGCTCGCACGGGCGCGCACGGGCTCGCACAAGCTCGCCCGGGCCTCTACGGGCTCGCAGAGGCCTCCTACGGGCTCGTACGGGCTCGTACGGGCTCGCACGGGCGCGCACGGGCTCTCACAAGCTCGCACGGGCCTCTACGGGCTCGCAGAGCCCTGCTACGGGCTCGTACGGGCTCGCACGGGCGCGCACGGGCTCGCACAAGCTCGCACGGGCCTCTACGGGCTCGCAGAGGCCTGCTACGGGCTGGTACGGGCTCGTACGGGCTCGCACGGGCGCGCACGGGCTCGCACAAGCTCGCACGGGCCTCTACGGCTCGCAGAGGCCCCTCTACGGGCTCGTACGGGCTCGTACGGGCTCGCACGGGCGCGCACGGTCTCGCACAAGCTCGCACAGGCCTCTACGGGCTCACAGAGGCCTCCTACGGGCTCGTACGGGCTCGTACGGGCTCGCACGGGCGCGCACGGTCTCGCACAAGCTCGCACAGGCCTCTACGGGCTCGCAGAGGCCTCCTACGGGCTCGTACGGGCTCGTACGGGCTCGCACGGGCGCGCACGGGCTCGCACAAGCTCGCACGGGCCTCTACGGGCTCGCAGAGGCCTCCTACGGGCTCGTACGGGCTCGCACGGGCGCGCACGGGCTCGCACAAGCTCGCACGGGCCTCTACGGGCTCGCAGAGGCCTGCTACGGGCTCGTACGGGCTCGTACGGGCTCGCACGGGCGCGCACGGGCTCGCACAAGCTCGCACGGGCCTCTACGGGCTCGCAGAGGCCTCCTACGGGCTCGTACGGGCTCGTACGGGCGCGCACGGGCTCGCACAAGCTCGCACAGGCCTCTACGGGGTCGCAGAGCCCTGCTACGGGCTTGTACGGGCTCGCACGGGCGCGCACGGGCTCGCACAAGCTCGCACGGGCCTCTACGGGCTCGCAGATGCCTCCTACGGGCTCGTACGGGCTCGCATGTGCTCGCACGGGCTCGCACAAGGTCGCACGGGCCTCTACGGGCTCGCAGAGGCCTCCTACGAGCTCGTACAGGCTCGCATGGGCTCGCACGGGCTCGCACAAGCTCGCACGGGCCTCTACGGGCTCGCAGAGGCCTGCTACAGGCTCGTACGGGCCCGTACGGGCTCGCACGGGTGCGCACGGGCTCGCACAAGCTCGCACGGGCCTCTACGGGCTCGCAGAGGCCTCCTACGGGCTCGTACGGGCTCGTACGGGATCGCACGGGCGCGCACGGGCTCGCACAAGCTCGCACGGGCCTCTACGGGCTCGCAGAGGCCTGCTACGGGCTCGTACGGGCTCGTACAAGCTCGCACAGGCCTGTACGGGCTCGCACAAGCTCGCACGGGCCTCTACGGGCTCGCAGAGGACTCCTACGGGCTCGTACGGGCTCGTACGGGCTCGCACGGGCGCGCACGGGCTCGCACAAGCTCGCACGGGCCTCTACGGGCTCGCAGAGCCCTGCTACGGGCTCGTACGGGCTCGCACGGGCGCGCACGGGCTCGCACAAGCTCACACGGGCCTCTACGGGCTCGCAGAGGCCTCCTACGGGATCGTACGGGCTCGTACGGGCACGCACGGGCTCGCACAAGCTCGCACGGGCCTCTACGGGCTCGCAGAGGCCTCCTACGGGCTCGTACGGGCTCGTACGGGCTCGCACGGGCACGCACGGGCTCGCACAAGCTCGCACGGGCCTCTACGGGCTCGCAGAGGCCTGCTACGGGCTGGTACGGGCTGGTACGGGCTTGCACGGGCGCGCACAAGGTCGCACGGGCCTCTGCGGGCTCGCAGAGGCCTCCTACGGGCTCGTACGGGCTCACACGGGCGCGCACGGGCTCGCACAAGCTCGCACGGGCCTCTACGGGCTCGCAGAGGCCTGCTACAGGCTCGTACGGGCTCGTACGGGCTCGCACGGGCGCGCACAGGCTCGCACAAGCTCCCACGGGCCTCTACGGGCTCGCAGAGGCCTCCTACGGGCTCGTACGGGCTCGTACGGGCTCGCACGGGCGCGCACGTGTTCGCACAAGCTCGCATGGGCCTCTACGGGCTCGCAGAGGCCTCCTACGGGCTCGTACGGGCTCGTACGGGCGCGCACGGGCTCGCACAAGCTCGCACAGGCCTCTACGGGCTCGCAGAGGCCTCCTACGGGCTCGTACGGGCTCGTACAAGCTCGCACAGGCCTGTACGGGCTCGCACAAGCTCGCACGGGCCTCTACGGGCTCGCAGAGGCCTCCTACGGGCTCGTACGGGCTCGTACGGGCTCGCACGGGCGCGCACGGGCTCGCACAAGATCGCACGGGCCTCTACGGGCTCGCAGAGCCCTGCTACGGGCTCGTACGGGCTCGCATGGGTGCGCACGGGCTCGCACAAGCTCACACGGGCCTCTACGGGCTCGCAGAGGCCTCCTACGGGCTCGTACGGGCTCGTACGGGCGCGCACGGGCTCGCACAAGCTCGCACGGGCCTCTACGGGCTCGCAGAGGCCTCCTACGGGCTCGTACGGGCTCGTACGGGCTCGCACGGGCACGCACGGGCTCTCACAAGCTCGCACGGGCCTCTACGGGCTCGCAGAGGCCTCCTACGGGCTCGTACGGGCTCGCACGGGCGCGCACGGGCCTCTACGGGCTCGCAGAGCCCTGCTACGGGCTCGTACGGGCTCGCACGGGCGCGCACAGGCTCGCACAAGCTCGCACGGGCCTCTACGGGCTCGCAGAGGCCTCCTACGGGCTCGTACGGGCTCGTACGGGCGCGCACGGGCTCGCACAAGCTCGCACGGGCCTCTACGGGCTCGCAGAGCCCTACTACGGGCTCGTACGGGCTCGTATGGGCTCGCACGGGCGCGCACGGGCTCGCACAAGCTCGCACGGGCCTCTATGGGCTCGCAGAGGCCTCCTACGGGCTCGTACGGGCTCGTATGGGCTCGCACGGGCGCGCACGGGCTCGCACAAGCTCGCACGGGCCTCTATGGGCTCGCAGAGGCCTCCTACGGGCTCGTACGGGCTCGCACGGGCGCGCACAAGCACACACGGGCCTCTACGGGCTCGCGGAGGCCTCCTACGGGCTCGTACGGGCTCGCACGGGCTCGCACGGGCACGCACGGGCTCGCACAAGCTCGCACGGGCCTCTACGGGCTCGCAGAGGCCTCCTACGGGCTCGTACGGGCTCGTACGGGCGCGCACGGGCTCGCACAAGCTTGCACGGGCCTCTACGGGCTCGCAGAGGCCTGCTACAGGCTCGTACGGGCTCGTACGGGCTCGCACGGGCGCGCACGGGCTCGCAGAAGCTCCCACGGGCCTCTACGGGCTCGCAGAGGCCTCCTACGGGCTCGTACGGGCTCGTACGGGCTCGCACGGGCGCGCACGGGCTCGCACAAGCTCGCACGGGCCTCTACGGGCTCGCAGAGGCCTCCTACGGGCTCGTACGGGCTCGTACGGGCTCGCACGGGCGCGCACGGGCTCGCACAAGCTCGCACGGGCCTCTACGGGCTCGCAGAGGCCTCCTACGGGCGCGTACGGGCTCGCACGGGCGCGCACGGGCTCGCACAAGCTCGCACAAGCTCGCACGGGCCTCTACGGGCTCGCAGAGGCCTCCTACGGGCTCGTACGGGCTCGTACGGGATCGCACGGGCGCGCACGGGCTCGCACAAGCTCGCACGGGCCTCTACGGGCTCGCAGAGCCCTGCTACGGGCTTGTACGGGCTCGCACGGGCACGCACGGGCTCGCACAAGCTCGCACGGGCCTCTACGGGCTCGCAGAGGCCTCCTACGGGCTCGTATGGGCTCGTATGGGCTCGCACGGGCGCGCACGGGCTCGCACAAGCTCGCACGGGCCTCTACGGGCTCGCAGAGGCCTCCTACGGGCTCGTACGGGCTCGCACGGGCGCGCACAAGCTCGCACGGGCCTCTACGGCTCGCGGAGGCCTCCTACGGGCTCGCACGGGCTCGCACGGGCACGCACGGGCTCGCACAAGCTCGCACGGGCCTCTACGGGCTCGCAGAGGCCTCCTACGGGCTCGTACGGGCTCGCATGGGCGCGCACGGGCTCGCACAAGCTCGCACGGGCCTCTACGGGCTCGCAGAGGCCTGCTACGGGCTCGTACGGGCTCGTACGGGCTCGCACGGGCGCGCACGGGCTCGCACAAGCTCGCACGGGCCTCTACGGGCTCGCAGAGGCCTCCTACGGGCTCGTACGGGCTCGCATGGGAGCGCACGGGCTCGCACAAGCTCGCACGGGCCTCTACGGGCTCGCAGAGGCCTCCTACGGGCTCGTAAGGGCTCACACGGGCGCGCACGGGCTCGCACAAGCTCGCACGGGCCTCTACGGGCTCGCAGAGGCCTGCTACAGGCCCGTACGGGCTCGTACGGGCTCGCACGGGCGCGCACGGGCTCGCACAAGCTCACACGGGCCTCTACGGGCTCGCAGAGGCCTCCTACGGGCTCGTACGGGCGCGTACAGGCTCGCACGGGCGCGCACGGGCTCGCACAAGCTCGCACGGGCCTCTACGGGCTCGCAGAGGCCTCCTACGGGCTCGTACGGGCTCGTACGGGCTCGCACGGGCGCGCACAGGGCTCGCTCAAGCTCGCACGGGCCTCTACGGGCTCGCAGAGGCCTCCTACGGGCTCGTACGGGCTCGTACGGGCTCGCATGGGCTCGCACGGGCTTGAACAAGCTCGCACGGGCCTCTACGGGCTCGCAGAGCCCTGCTACGGGCTCGTACGGGCTCACACGGGCGCGCACGGTCTCGCACAAGCTCGCACGGGCCTCTACGGGCTCGCAGAGGCCTCCTACGGGCTCGTACAGGCTCGTACAAGCTCGCACAGGCCTGTACGGGCTCGCACAAGCTCGCACGGGCCTCTACGGGCTCGCAGAGGCCTCCTACGGGCTCGTACGGGCGCGTGTGGGCTCGCACGGGTGCGCACGGGCTGGCACAAGCTCGCACGGGCCTCTACGGGCTCGCAGAGCCCTGCTACGGGCTCGTACGGGCTCGCACGGGCGCGCACGGGCTCGCACAAGCTCGCCCGGGCCTCTACAGGCTCGCAGAGGCCTCCTACGGGCTCGTACGGGCTCGTACGGGCTCGCACGGGCGCGCACGGGCTCTCACAAGCTCGCACGGGCCTCTACGGGCTCGCAGAGCCCTGCTACGGGCTCGTACGGGCTCGCACGGGCGCGCACGGGCTCGCACAAGCTCGCACGGGCCTCTACGGGCTCGCAGAGGCCTGCTACGGGCTGGTACGGGCTCGTACGGGCTCGCACGGGCGCGCACGGGCTCGCACAAGCTCGCACGGGCCTCTACGGGCTCGCAGAGGCCTCCTACGGGCTCGTACGGGCTCGTACGGGCTCGCACGGGCGCGCACGGTCTCGCACAAGCTCGCACAGGCCTCTACGGGCTCACAGAGGCCTCCTACGGGCTCGTACGGGCTCGTACGGGCTCGCACGGGCGCGCACGGTCTCGCACAAGCTCGCACAGGCCTCTACGGGCTCGCAGAGGCCTCCTACGGGCTCGTACGGGCTCGTACGGGCTCGCACGGGCGCGCACGGGCTCGCACAAGGTACCACGGGCCTCTACGGGCTCGCAGAGGCCTGCTACGGGCTCGTACGGGCTCGCACGGGCGCGCACGGTCTCGCACAAGCTCGCACAGGCCTCTACGGGCTCGA